>NC_025697.1:18608361-18670956 GCF_000633955.1 Camelina sativa
CCCCCCCCCCCTAAAGTTATTTTGAGTTTGTTGAACCTGATAGCAACTTCAGCATCTTCACAAATTCAGTTGCTTCGAGCTCGATCCTTCTGACGCTCTGTTGTTTCATTTTCCTCTTACTCACCACTCACCAGTCTCTCAAACAAATCAAGTAATCATATATATATATATATATATATATAATGTTTCACTCTCTTTTTATTGGTCTATTTGACATTGCAACTTATTTTTTTTTTTTTTAAATATTACTATTAAACCACAAATAAAACACATCAAATTATATACATTTAACTCACGCTTTAATATGTACAGTATAACTGAAATCATATAAACTATGCATTAACAATATTTCTCCACTCAGTTTATTCAAACACACTATAGAATCATTCTCTCATCCTCTTCCACTATATGATAATCATCTTATAAGTATCTATAACATTAATAAAAAAATCTTATGTTGTCATATGGGTTGAAAATCAACACTAACATCATTGTAAGAGTTATATAATAAATTTATTTTATTAAGTATGATAATCATTTAACTAACCTTGTTGTCAATTTTATTTTATTTCTAACATCTTACTAGATTGTACTTTTTTCTTTTGTTTTCGTATTTTTATTTAAATTCACATACAAAAATAAAAGTTTTGATGGCTATAATAAAACTTTCAAGTTTGTTTGTGATTAAAAAAATATCAATTCCAATTACCACACAACAAGTGAATAAAATTCAAAAGATCCATCAACATTATTTACTTAGGATGTTTGATTATTTTCGAACATATTCAAGTATTATTTTCAATTATGCAATATTTATTTTAATATCCCTTTTATCAGATATATTTTTCTTACATCTCTCTTATCTGAAATAATGATTTCAAACTTTATTTTTGATATATGTATTGTTACATTTTGTGATCCAATATAGATAGTTAAATACTGTTATGATATCTATTTTAATTTAATATTTGAGGTTTAAGTATTTTTTGGAAACAAAAAGAACTTAATTCAAAAAGTTGTCTTTGAGATTGAAACAAAATGAAAGAATATGTTGCATTAATAGAATGAAATATAGAAAAAAATGTTATTAACACAAAAATAATTTAATTAAATCATGAAATCTAGCAATAGAATTTAAATTGATGAGTGAAATTAAAAAGTAAAATGAAGTTTGTTTTTTGAACAATCTTTAGATTGAAGTTCATATCATTTTATAATTAAACAAATATAGTTTGTCACTTACAAAATAATATGAATTTGAATATGAGTTTATATATATTAAGAAGCGAAACTAAATGTTTGAATATTATAAAAGTACATTACTTTCATTGTTATTTCTAACGATAAGATAACATTCAAAATGCATTCCTCATAAGTTATCCCTAAGTCACACAGAGATCGCCCATCAACATGTTACTTAATTGTCAACATCTAGAATGCTTGAATATTCGACACTAGTTACATTCATTTTGGTGGGAGGAATTCATTCCACATCTCTCACTCTCAAAGTATATCTAGTTTCATCATCCTAACATCAAATGGAGAAAATAAATTGAAGAAGTTGTTTTGTAATATCAGATATGCGTATTTTCTAAGCATATATGAATTGTGGCCTGAAAGGAAAGTTTTCCCCATATTGACATAATATTAATTTGAACTATGTATTCTGTATGAGCTTATATTAACAACCAAAGTAAATGTTTGAATATTATAGAAATACATTACTTTCATTGTTATTTCTAGTGATATTTTGCCATTTCAAGTGTAAAAAGTTCATCTTCTTACACAACTTTTTACAAAACTAAAAATGTCTAATAAATTTGTAATAAACCATGTTATAAAAAAAAAATTATGCAATACGCCACATACACCTAGTGTTTATAAATTATGAAAAGAGTACCATATAATTTTGATAAGACAAATGTTCCAATAACATGTTGTTTTACTTGGATTTTCCTATCAATCTATATTAACAATTTGAACTACATTTTATAAGCAAACGTTTCTTTTGTAAACCATTAATATTTTCATGTACCCAAACAATTTTACAATTAATTCTCTCTACTATCCATTTAATCAACATAATTAAAATATTTAGCATTAATTATAAAATTAAATCTTATTATATAAAGCTTGGTTCTTAAAGTTAGTAACTCATCAGAACGTGACACATGTTAGTTTTAACGATCAGATATCAAAGTTAAAAACTCACCAGATCATGACACGTGTTAGCTTTATCGATTAAATATCCAAGTTAGTAACTCATCAGATCATGACATGTGTCAATTTTAACGACCAGAAATCACATATTAAAGTTAGTAACTCATCAGATCTTGACAAGTGACAATTTAACGATCAGAAATCACGGTTTTCAAGGTTGGTAAAATGATGCATAAGGTTTTATAATCTTATTATATTAAAAAAAAACTTTGTTAATCATAAAAGGAAAAGGATTGTAAATACATTCCTCTATATAAGCAAATAGATGACGACATATTTTTCACCAAACAAAATAATTTTGGCTAGCTTTGTTTTTCATGGCAAAATTTTCTTCTTTGTTTTTTGTTAACCTTTTGTTTGACACATCATTGTTCTTGAACAAGTCTCGAAGGCAATTTGTTTGTTGTCTAATCGAAGCAACTATATAAAAAGATTCCTAGATATTACCACATGTTTTCGTCGTCGTTTCTTTGAATTTTGTTTCGTTTCTCAATTTTATAATGCATACTACGTAATCTTTGACTTTGGAGTGTTAACAAAGTTTCTTATGCATAATAACTAAGGTTTTGGGATTAACAAATTTCTCACAATGTTATTATTATTTCTATTAATTTGCAGGACATGTAGCATAAAAAAAAGATGAATACACAAATGCAAGATAACCACAGAGATTATATAACACTAGATCAACTAAACAGAAAACGTTCTTATCGTCGAATGATAGTACGTCTTACAAGAAAGTGGGAAGCAAGAAATTTTTAAAAACATAATGAGCTCATTGGAATAAATTTTCTCATAAAATAGAAAAGGAATTAAGGAAAATATATAAAAAATTATTAATTCTAAAAAATGTAAATACTCACTTCTATGTAAAAATAGATAGTCTCATATTATTCATCTAACAAAATAATTTCTTCAAAAATATTGCTTTCAACTTTTTTCTATTGGTCAAACTTTTTTGATGGGAAGACAAATTTTCTTTATTTTTTAAACCAAAATATACTCCTACTTTCTACCTTTTCAGTTTGGAATAAGTAAGATTAATATGTTTACCCAAAAAAAAACAAAAGATTAATATATGTATCTTCTTTTTTCTAATACTGTATTTTAACATTAATTGTAGTAGTTTTAGATTGTTTTATTATTTAATTTATATTTTCATCTTTGAATTATTTGAGATTCATATATTATTGTGCTTATAATTTTCTATTATTTCATTAATTATGTAAAAAAAAATTTTCTAATTTCTCAACTTTGATTGGTTGGTCATAGACCCATTTTTTGTGCAAACATAATTGTTACTATTCGTTTAATCTCAAAAAGACATAACGAGGAGAAGGTCATCAACCTAATGGTTGGATAAAATAAGCATACAACAAGCATAGATACATAAATCGTTGTTGATAGTTCCATAGGAGCTTGGAGACAGAGACTACATCATGGTGTGTCAAAGAAGCTTCCATAAATACATTGGAAAATTTAACATTGGTTACTATCAAAAGATTTTGTGACGTTAGAAAGGGTCTTTAGTTTCATTGGTTGCTGAAGCAAACCACTTTGACATAGCTAAAAGACGTGAACATGTTCGCCACATAGGAGGAGGATAGAACCGAGGTTCTCTCTATGGTGGAGGAGGTTGGAAGCAAGGTTATCTCTCCAATGGTGGAAGGTGTGGTAGGTTGGACGCAAGGTTATCTTCCCAAGGGAGGAAGGCGGAGCGAAAGTTCTCTCCATGGTGAAGGAAGTTGGATGCAAGGTTCTCTGCATAAGGGAGGAGGGCAGGACTGAGGTTCTCTCCATAAATATATTGTGATGTAATTTATTTTTTATTCAAAATGTTTTTTGAGTCAACAATTTTAAAGATTAAATAAACTATGCAAAAACGAATGTAAAGAGACATATAATAGTTGGTAATTTATTCATATAGGCATTTTCTAGGTGGTGGTAAATAATATATTTGTAACATACAGTATACCTAGGTGTAAAAAATACACTTTTAATGGTAACATACATAAAACATTTGTATATGTTATAAATTAGTGTATTATAGCAAAAAAAAAAATCATAAGTAATGTAGAATAAATTTAATATTTTTTTACTAAATTAAATTTTATTTATAAAACTTTAAACTCGCACATCGGGTGGGTCCTTATCTAGTATTCATATAAGATTTAAATTATGATCCCTTATTATCTTTGTTGTTTTTTAAAAAAAAAAATATTTTGAATCATCATATAATAGAAAAAGTTCATAAAAATTCAAATTTTTCTGCATATTTGATGATTTGATTTTTTGTAAAAAGACATATATTACTTAGTTAATAGAAAAAGTATATGGTGAAACGAGTTTGAATCGATATTCATAAAAACATAAAATATCACTAATCCCATAATTAAATATGGGTTAAATCTTCATTTTACTATTTTTAACACCATCAATATTAGTCATGTTGAATCAAACTGATTTAGTTCAGATTGTGTCAAACAAAACTTGTCTCACGATATCATTGTTAAAATTCATAAGACAATAAAGGGTCAGTTTCATCAATTAGTTTGTGTCAAAAATTTGAATGATACTAATTTAAGTTACTTATTTATAATTGATACAAAAATTATAATTTAACATTTTTTTTAAATCAGTTTAATTAAGATATAAATAAATGATTATTATTATTAAACGGGCCTATAGCTCAGTGGTAGAGCATTCGACTGCAGATCGAGAGGTCACCGGTTTGAACCATGTTGAGCCCTTTTTAATCTTTTGTAAAGAAATATGCTACGAACCCCTTTGATTCACCAAGTGGCTTTCTCTCATCAAAATTAACCCGTGAATGATTTTAATTGCAGTGTTTAGCTTTGTTAACAAGGTCACGGGATGTTCTTTTTCATATTCCCTTCCTCACTGAGGGAATCCTCACCAACCCAAATAGTCCTAAAAACTACATAACATATTACATACCCCTGAAGTTGAAAAAAAAACAATATACGAATGATGTTTCCCAATAATGTTCCTAATATAATAGCTCAACTAGTTATTTGAATAGCTCCACTCTAAAATAAATAAATGGAAATCTAGCACATTATTGGTTTTCAACCCCACGGGTCATATTTAACTATTTGTCCTTATGTATAGCAGTATAGGTAAGTTCCGTGTATTATGCTAATATTTCGTACATATTATAGTTTGTATATAATATATATTAGAAAAAAATACTTCGTCAGCTAGTCTGTTCCGAAGATATCTTGTTTAAATATTTGCTAACATACAGATGCACTATAATGCTGGCATTTATAGGATTATCCAGAAGAGAAAGTAATACGAAAGCAAGAGAACAAAAGATACAAATTAAAGAAAATGAAGTTTCAAAGGATGAGAGGATAAGGAAAGAATAAATATTATACACAGCGTGGAGTATCACATGCAGACCAGACTTGTGATTAAGAGACAACGAAGAGACTGTTTAATCATCTCTTGTCCGAGAGTTACTCTCTGTTTTAGTATTTATAAACCTATCTTGAACCAAAAACAGTCAAATCAAACCTGCTATCTTTTTCTTTCTTCATTTTAGTTTTTTTTGTGTGAAGATGGGGAATTGTTCACAAAGAGCAGTATCCGATGGTGGTGGTTTCGTCGACGTAAATGACACAGATTCCAGAAGAGATATAATGGAAGAATATTACAGAAGCAGGAGATGCACCTCGTTGCCAATAACCAGGGAGAAATCCTTAGGGTACCTTGTTGGACAAGGTACGCCAAGCCCTATAGGAGTTGGGCCGAAGATTCAAGTGTCGCCGCAACGAAGGAACGGAGTTTGGAAAGCGAAAGTTGTGATCGGAAGTAAGCAGCTCGAAGAGATTTTGGCGGTTGAAGGCAATACACACGCTTTGATTGATTTTGCTGCGGCAGAAGCTTTAGTTTCTTCAACCTCTGCCTCGGATATGGTCAGAGTTAAAAGCATATCGTCCTGGTCCCGAAAAAACAATGAGAACTACTTCTGTTAGGTTCAATGATTGCGGATTTTGTGCCGGTTTTCTTATTTGTAATCCTTGTAAGCAAAAAGTGTATAATGTACAAAACGTAAACTTGTTCGGAAAGGACTAATCATGAAGAGGGTATATTTTGTATTCTTTCTGATTAATCTCTCTACTTCGGTTCAGTTTCGGTTGGTTCAGATGCAAAGGCAAAACCAAATCAGAGTATTTCTACTCCGGTTCTGGTTTTGTTGGAATCAGAATATGGTATCATAAACCGAAATGTTTACTCCTACTCAGGATATAATAGCTTGTTTGCTAGGTCCTCGAGAGGGAAACACATTACGACCAATTCGGGAAAAGAAACAAAAGAAACGCAGTTACATGAGACAAATTAAGTAATCAGCACTGGAACCCACTAATTAAGCAGACACACATGTTTAGAAAGGAGGTACCACAAGTTCTTCAGACACGCGATTCCATTTTCTTGACAGCTTTTTCAATGGCTGGAATGTTCTTCTTGAAGGTTGACCATTGTTCATCTGTTAAGCTGATTCCTGGATCACACATTATACTAAATCAGAGACAGGAAATGGATCAAAAACATTGTCTCACTATTGTTGATATTGAGAACAATGGTTGAAACTCAAATACACAAGTCATTACTTACTCAAAATATTTGTAAAATAAAAGAGTCTAAAATCTGTAAAACAGAACAAACTCAAAAACATGTGAGGTTGTAGACAAAACTACGATCAAAAGATCAACTGACGAATCATTCAAGTCAACTTCCCCAAAAAACTTATCAGCCAAAATGGTTTCTAATCAGTAAATCACCTTTTCAGCCTATACTAAAACAATAGCAACTCTCAGACTGATGCAACTCAAAAAAATTGGCAACTTTAAAAGAAACATTTTTTCACACACAATGCTCAACAGAAGAAGATGCATTTGGACACACACACAAGTAGAGATTTTGGTAACAAAAAATTGTTATTAGAAGAACTATGAAGAGAGAGAGAGAGAGAGAGAGAGAGAGAGAGAGAGAGAGAGAGAGAGANAGAGAGATTTGCTTTCAAAAGTACCCTTAGAAGTGGGAAGTTCTTTGCCATCTTTCTTGTAATACTCTCTAATGGAAACCAAAGTCTTTCCTTTAAATTCCTGAATCGTCACTCTTCTCTTATCCGATAGCTATTTATATATACCAACACACAACAACAGCAACAGCCAAAATCATAACTCAACTCACAATTCAACAAAATCAAGAATCGAAATTGAAGGAAGAGAGCAATGAAATCGAACCCGGCAAATGATGAGATCGCCGTCATCATCCAACTCTTTGCTTGCTCCTTTACCTCCTCCACCATCTCCTTCTGCTTCTTCTTCTTCTTCTTTCTCATTCACCTCTGTTTCATCAGGACCTTTCGATCTCTCTTCCTCAAGGAACGAGTTCACAACACTTCGTACATAAGCTTTGTGAGATGTCTCAGAGAGATCGATACCCAGTTTCTCCGAAGCGAGTTTACGAACTTTAAACTCTGTCATCTCTTTCATATCTGATTCCTTTAGTATCTCTCTCACAGTACTCTTGATCTTCTCCTTCGTCTCTTTCTCCATTTTTTTTTTAGGGTTTTTTTCTCCGTCGTGATTTTGAAATCGGTGAATGGCGTTTTTAACTAAATCGGGTTATCGGAGATTCTTTTTCTTAGGGGAGGGGATTAATACGGCGCCGTTTTATTGCCGTTTATACTATCCTACGTGGCAACTAAATTAGGTCACTTTGCTTACGTTAACCGATATATCTATTCGGTACGGTACGGAGATGAATTGCGTCAATCAAAATCTTAAACCGAACAAAATAGACAATAATGACACAATTATTGGTCTTTTTAAAAAAGGAAAATAAGTTCTTTTCAGTTTGGGGATATAAAGTTTACAAATATTACTTTCGGTTTTGTTTGAAGTATTCATAATTTTATACAACACATATTCATAAAGTTTACACAAGATTCAATTCATTATATCTTTTTTGGCACTCATCAATTTGTAACTTCAGAACGATCATTTGTAAAAGACATAATTGACAAATCCCCCTATGACAAACCTAGTAGGTTATGTATTATCCTATTATGGAGTTGATTATAATTCTAAAACAGGTGATCTCCCATGGTGTAGCACGGGATGACACATATTGTAATTAATTTATGTATATTTTGAATGTATAAAATATTTTGATTTATGTGTGTTTTTATAATTTCGAAATTTTAAATAGTATTGAGTAGTATTTTTGTTTAATTACATGGTAAATCTTAAAACATATTTAGATAAGTACGTTGTTTATATATCGCTAATCCTTTACACAGGAACAAATATACAATGATCGTTTTGAAGTTTTTAAAAAATAGCGCTATGCTTAAAGGTATTAAATCCAAATATCAGATTTTAATTTAGTTTTAATTTGGACGATTGCACGTATATAATTTACGTGTAACTATTTTAGAATGACAAAGACATCACGTCCCATCCTGTCCTGTTTCATCTCGTCCCATCCCGTAAATTTTTTTATGTCCCATAACTGTTCTCTTTTAAATAATTAACAATTAGAAAAAAAAATATCTTCCAAAATTTTTGGGTAAGAACATAACTAAAATTTGTGCGTTTCTCACATTTTTTGACATATAATTTATTATTTTCTGCAATAGAAGATTTGTTCATAGTAAATAAATTTTTAAAAAAAACTACTTATGAATATTCAATTTTGCATAAATATATAGTAATACAATATAGTCAACCAATTGTAATTATTGAATTTTAGAGTTTTAAGTACTTATTTTAGGGTAACTACAATTTAGAAATACAAATATAAATCAAAATTGAAATTTCTTTGCTTCTTTTTGTATATTAAAAATGATTTTTAAAATATTTTCTTAAACAACAAATGTAATCCATGAAATATTTTATTTTCATAAATATATATTACTTTTATTTATGATTACAAAATATATTAGTTATATAAGATATTTTTCAAAATATTTCTTGCATATCTTGTGTTTTAGAGAGTATTTACAAATAAATTGATTTAAGATAAATTTTATATATCTATTAAAATAAATTTGAATTGATTTCTATTAATTTCACATAATAAATATATTGTTAGAAATAAAAATGTATTCAACATAATAAATAGTAAAGTATTCATTATAGCCTTAATACTTTAAAAGGTATTTTAAAATAGTAAAGTATTCAACAAATGTAATCCAAGATTATCATTGATTTAATACAAATAAATATATTGTTAGAAAAATTGTGTCATTAACTGGGTATTAAATAACCTGCGGGTATCCAACTTAATTTGAATGGTTAAAGAATTATATACTAATGTATCTATAATTATTGATTAACTAACCATTTTATTTAAAAACTGTCAAAACAAAGTCATTGTCCAAAAGGTGGTACATGAGTACTCCTACTGTATAGATTGTTAGCTTTTTGATCTCCATTCAGCCCTTTGGACATCATATAATGTATAATCTAATTCACAGATATAGCAATATTTTTAATAAAAAATAATTGATGTAATATACATCGTATTGAATATCAACATCTTAGAAAATCTAAGTGATATGAATTATCACGTCATACTCTTTCTTCCTAACTATTGACTAGAAAAAATTAGTTTGAATTCTAAAAACCAAAGGAAAATGGAATTCTCAAACCATGTTCAAATCTAAATAAATCATATTGCATACCTTTGTATTACTAAGTCTAGCTATAAATCTCGATATCTTCTTAGAAAATCCACTATATATTATACATGCTTAGTCTAGAGCTAAACTTAATAGTTGTATTTGTGAAATTTCACAGTTTGTCCTTTCAATTTACTTTGAAGAATTTTTGTATCATATTCTTAAATTTTACATCAATATTCAATTATTATTATTAGGTACACATCAAGTACATGGTCAAAGCATCTCATTTAACAGGGTTAAATCCTAGTTAAAAAAATATAGTCTCGCGGTGTACCGCGGGTTAAATCCTAGTTAAAAAAATATTAAATCAGTAATTTAACAGGGTTAAATAATCAATTCATTATTTTGTTAAGATCATTTTCATATTAAAATATTAGATATATTTAATATTGATTAAGTTACAATTATGTAAAATACAATTGTCCTAGGATATACCGCATCTTAAATCCTAGAACTAAAAATTAAAATACAATACAATTTTAAACACTAAACAAAACAAACAAAATTAACAAACAAAACAAATTAACAAACAAAAACATTTTAAATTCTATTCTTTTAGTTATAAAAAAAAATTGTTCTACTGTGTACCATAGGTTTTTTTGCATGTCATCTTCATAAAGTTGATTCATTTCAATTCCTTAATATATATCATTTGTAAAATAAAATAAAAAGATAAACTATTAAGGACTAAAAAATAATTTATCTCTATTATTGCTTTGACATTAAGAATTTCTGTCATATTCAATAAGCTTACAGAAAATTTAACTACTTTTCTTGTAAGATTACTTTATATTTTCTGTATATTAAATAATAGATATTGAATTAGCTACTACGATAACCAATACTTTTGATCAATTCTCATTCTCACCATTGAATATATCCCAAAAACCAAATAGAAAGGAAAAAGAAAAATTAGACCAACCATTCAAGAACAGCTGAAGAAAAAAAAACATTCAGTACATGTCGTTAGTTAAAACTAAATAATAACACTATGAATCTAATAAGCCAATTTCCAATATGCAGTTTCTTTCTTCTTCTTTATTTGTTATCCCCATGAAAATAAAGGAAGAGAAGGAAACCAAAAAACTAAAGATTAATCATCAATGAACAACAACTTGTTGATCATCGTTGAGCATCACGGAGCTGTGATGATGAACCATGTGCCACCTTCCATTGTGGAACTCGAACACATTTGTGATCAGGAACGGACCACCGTCCACGTTCAGGTACGCTTTCATGGTGACCCAAGCCATGTCCGTTAGTATCCGAGTACGAACAGTGTGGACCTGAAAATCAAACCCTTGTTCCCAGTTGAAACAAAGTTGCCAGCTTTGCATCACTTCATTGTACCTGCAATTGGACCAAGCATAACGTAGATGGTTCATACCAATTCTTCTCTCTTCTATCAAACAAATTAACAAAGATGTATTTATCCAATTTGCAGATGACAAAATCCGGAACACAGATGCATCAAAATTTAACTTGTGGAGTAGACTCAAACTATGGAATCACATATCTCGTTTTTATTCAGGATATGGAATATGCTGAAAGAATGCAAATTCTATTATAGGCTTATAGCTACTGTGGATATACATACCAGTGCTAACTATGTCAACAATACCTATTGCTCCACAAGAGCATTGTTCCATTAGTATACCAGTGTTAACTATGTCATCCTATTGCTGTAAAACTTTTTGCTACAAAGTTTTCACTAAATCAAACAATACACTTAACATCTTGTATCACTAGCAACTTCGCAAGAGCATTGTTCCATTAGTATACCAGTGTTAACTATGTCATCCTATTGCTGTAAAACTTTTTGCTACAAAGTTTTCACTGAATCAAACAATACACTTAACATCTTGTATCACTAGCAACTTCGCAAGAGCATTGTTCCACTGGTATACTCAAAACTTAGATACCATCTAAAGGATGACAGAACCACCGGAAACAAAAAGCAAAGACATTTCTCATAAGCAAAAAAGAAGCACGACGGTGTGGTAGAGTTGTAGTTACCCAGAGAAGAGTTCACCCGAAGCATGGATACACTTAACATAGTCCGAGTTCAACCACAACCGAGCCATCTCTTGAAGAGCTCTGCCTCTAATGATGCTGAAGAATTCAGTATTCACACTAATAATAGCTCTAGTAGTTGCATAGTATGCTTTCCACCCATTAACTGGTGTTATACCATCTTGCTCCAGTGTAAAATCCTAGTAACACACAAATGAGACAACAACACACACATGAATCCACCAAAATGCTATAAAAAAAACTAAATCTTTTAACCTAGAATCACAAAACGAGTGAGTGAGTTGTAAAAATAACCTTGTGATAAAGAGCTTTCCAAGCATTATCATCATTAGCAGCTTTCCTCATCAACGAATTAGTCATAGACAAGCGACAAAGACTTGGATAATCCAAGTAACTAAGCGCGTGTGTCGTTATTTCCGGAACCAACTGCTCCATCATCGACACTCCTGGCTTATCATCCACCACCACCGTGGAAGCCGTAACATCAGGAGGAGGAGGAGGCGTACCACCGTTCGTCAGCGGCGTCGAAGGCATAGGTTTGTTGTCCAGTTTTCTGACAGATCGAGAGACGCGAGGAGAGCCAAGGGGGAACACGATTGCGATTTTATATAACTGCGACTATGAAGAACAAACAATAAAGACTAGTTACGCGGCGAGAAGGAGAAGTGATAATTTCCATTGATAAGAAATGAAAAGACAAACAGAGATAAAACCTAGAAGGTGACGAACTTAGGGTTTAACGGTGGTTTCCTTCCTCTGCCGAAACCCTAGAAATTGAATCGGAAAATAAAATTGGCGAGACGAGGAGGAAGACAGATTTGCAATTTTTTTTTTTTCTGGTCTCCAACTTTGTAACTGACCATCGCAAATGTTTATCAAAAAATGTGTCACTGTAGCAAATAGCCTTACGTTTCAAGGGTATTATAGTAGTCTTCCATCTATGTTTATCCGACTGGGTTATTTATAGATAAATAGCCTTAAGTTTCAAGGGTACTATAGTACTTTTACCCTAATTCGATGAGGCTTCTTCCAAACTTTATATTTCTTGTTAACCACGATATTGTCTTTTCACATTATCGTCTTTTATCTCTTGAGGTAATAGATAAATATATCTTCTAATCTTATAAATATTTTTGTTAAGACATCGTAGCGACTAATGTCAGTTCCAGACACATTTTAGGTCTGTCTGGCTCGGGTGAAACAAGAATTGCTTATCTTGGCCTAAAGAGAATACTGAATCTCCAAAACTTGTGGAGAAGACAAAAGAAGAGATGATAATAATAAGCTATTTACGTTTTTGTACTTTGACTACTTTGTTCCTTCATCTTTCCTTATTTACGCAGCTGACTGTCATTTGCACTTGTCCTCCTTGTGATGGGCTCCGGAGGAAGCGGCTTCAACGTATTGCTCGGACAGTTTCTTGATCTTGTCACCTTCTTTGATCAAGAAGTTGGCACTCTTTGCTTTGCTATGGTACTTCATTACTTTCTCTGTGGTTTTCGTCACTGCCCATCTGTATTGTTCCACGTTTATCACTCCGCTCTTGCACAGTGGTCTGATATGTTCTTTGATGTATGCTTCCACCTTAGGAAAAAACAATTAAACCAGTTCAGGAAAAGGAAATGTGACTATGAGAGAGTTTTATGTATTTTACCTTCTTGGTGACAGAGTTACTAAACGCATCAGCTTTGCTTTTCTCTTCTTTAGAAGGCTTCTCGCTTGTTTTCTCTTCTTTAGAAGGCTTCTCGCTTGGATCACACTTCTGAATGCTTTTGGGAACTTTTTTCTCTTGAATGGAAGGGTTCACAAAGTTTGAAGCGATGATCTCCTTGTGTGTGTTGCTCTCACACTCTAAATCAGGTACTTTAGCTTGAACACCATTATCACCAGATCCTTCAATGAGAGGTTTCTCAACTAGTTTCTCTGTACCAGGTCCGTATAGTTCTTCACATTCAGCAACAGAAAGGATCTCAACTCCTTCTACTTCTCCTTCTCCTTCTCCTTCCCCTTCTCCCTCACCCTCGGCCTCAACCTCGGGTAGAGGCTCCATAGGAACAAAACTCTTCCCATCTTCTTCGCCATTTGTGGTCCCCTTCTCATTTACAGTTGTTTCTTCGTTTCCCAAGACTTCAGATTGATTCGAACACTTTTCAGGTTGAACAGTGGAGAAAACTACCTTCACCTTAGTCAAACTTTCATCCGGGTGCGATACTGAAGCTTTTGTAGCCATGGTAGCACCAATATAGTCTTCTTCATCCAATTCATACTCAAAATCCCCAAAGATGTCTGTATCAGGAACAGAATCCATGTCAAGTACATTATATGGGACTACCTCCCTGGTCTTGTCCAAGGAACTGTCTCCTTTCTCTGGAGGAACTTCCGTTGAATGGGTCGGGCTGTTTGGTGGTGAATCAGCAAGACCTGCTGCTCTGAGGGCTTGAAGGACCGCTGGATCATCTAAATCTTTACCACTAATAAGTTCTGACTCGTTAACAGCCATTGGTGATGACGAATTTGGTTCTACGGAATTATCCATCGCTTTGCTCTCTGAGTGATGCAGTATTTCTTGTGAGCATAGATTCAGATACACAACTTTGCCACTTGATTTATCAGCAATCGCTTTCTCGATATTTATAGCATCAGCAACGGCTAGTTCTGTTGATGCACTTCTTCGAAGAGACAGAAGGTTTTCTTTCTTTAAGAAATGCTCTGTCAGGCGATATAATNATTTACAGTTGTTTCTTCGTTTCCCAAGACTTCAGATTGATTCGAACACTTTTCAGGTTGAACAGTGGAGAAAACTACCTTCACCTTAGTCAAACTTTCATCCGGGTGCGATACTGAAGCTTTTGTAGCCATGGTAGCACCAATATAGTCTTCTTCATCCAATTCATACTCAAAATCCCCAAAGATGTCTGTATCAGGAACAGAATCCATGTCAAGTACATTATATGGGACTACCTCCCTGGTCTTGTCCAAGGAACTGTCTCCTTTCTCTGGAGGAACTTCCGTTGAATGGGTCGGGCTGTTTGGTGGTGAATCAGCAAGACCTGCTGCTCTGAGGGCTTGAAGGACCGCTGGATCATCTAAATCTTTACCACTAATAAGTTCTGACTCGTTAACAGCCATTGGTGATGACGAATTTGGTTCTACGGAATTATCCATCGCTTTGCTCTCTGAGTGATGCAGTATTTCTTGTGAGCATAGATTCAGATACACAACTTTGCCACTTGATTTATCAGCAATCGCTTTCTCGATATTTATAGCATCAGCAACGGCTAGTTCTGTTGATGCACTTCTTCGAAGAGACAGAAGGTTTTCTTTCTTTAAGAAATGCTCTGTCAGGCGATATAATTGTGTCTGCAGAAACAGCGATTTGCTTAGGAACAAAAAACCAGCACATGTGCATATAATAAAGCTAGCTATTCCCAAATTTTCCATATTTCAGTTTAACGTGTAATAATAGAATTACATATGGAACTGATGAATATACACAAGTATGAAATCTTAATGTTTTCCAAAAATAATTTTAATCCTCAAACTGGGACCAACTAGAAAATACTATAGAATCACAATCCAAATAGTAGAGCATATTTCCCAAACATATGACGACCCAGTAGTTGTAAGAAAGACCACCCCTCTTATATGTATGCATCTCTACTTACCGAAATGTGCACGATTTCTCAGCACTACCATAAAACCTAGAACCAACAAGAATATTAAAAAAATATGACCTCTTATTACTTATCTGGAACCCAAGTAACTCATTATGAACCTAGCACTAATCAATGCCACAGGAACTGGAAATTAAAGTAAAGAGCTATCCACCTACCTGCCTAACTGCAACAGGAACTTTATTATGGCGACTGGTTGCAAGGCTTGGTCTCATATCAGCTGGAAGTTGAGCCTGATAGCAATGACAGAAACAAACAAGCAACAATTTCAAAACACCGGATTTTTTTAAAAGCAACAAAGTAAGTGACGAGAATTACACACCAACAATGGATAACTCCCTTTGAGCTCAGGAGAGCCTTCTTTTTCTTCGGTTGAGTTGTTGCCAGCTAAACCTTTCTTTCTTGCAAGAACCTGCAATGCCCATTTCCTTTTGTCTTTCTTGAGATCGTCGGAATTCTCAAACATTTCCTTAGAGTTACTAGATGTAAGATTAGGTTGCCCATCCGACTGTTTGTTTCCCAAGTTCAATTTTGATCCAGGTTTTATACTGCTCCCCTTGGCATCACTAATCTTTGGTATGGTCTTGCTGGCTTCTGTGGGTTTTGCATTGTTTTGTGAGTTTCCCGTTTCTTTCGGTGCCAAAAGGGGCTTGAGATTATCATTTCTCGGAAACACGGAGGTATCTGCCAAATACAATCTGGAGAGGATAGGATTTGAGGCCTGTGGGGTTTCAGATGAAAAGCTTGTTTTGACGCCAGCTGGTTTCTTCTTCAAGAGGCTAAGAACAGACTTCAGAGTTTCAATTTTTTCAGGCTTTCTAGTTTGTATGCACCGATGCTTCCAAAACTCAACTTCACAGTCCCGGTGCCATGCACTTTTCCGCTTCCCATTTAAATCTGCATAAATTTTCTTCGTGAGATTCTCTCTGACTTTTCCTTTCTGCAGCATCAACTTCTTGGCCTTTACTGCCAGAGCCGAATTTTTTCTAGGTGCTTCATCAGTTTTGGGTCCTGCCACAGCAGCTCTGAAGGCAGCCAAAAGTTTTGGATCGAATTGGTTTGTTGTGATGTCATCCATCGATTTGTTACGAACAGCCTCTCTTATTTCTTTCCTTAGTTTCTCAACCAGAATCATTGACTCTTTCTCGTCCTCCGGTGTCCTCTTGATCTTTTTTACCCTCAAACCAGCAGCATTCTCTCCATCTGAAGACTTATCAGCAAGATTTGAACGCATGATATTTTTTCTACGCCCAGTTCCTTTAACAATGCTGAAAATATCAACAGTTGTATTGTTTGAAGGGGATCTGCTCTCTTGGTGAACGGTAGCCAAGTCTTCCTCTTCCTCGAGTTTGGGTTCATTGAGAGATTCGGAAATCTCAGGTTTAGTTTCTGAATTGCCATCATCTCCACTGGTAAAGAAATTCCACGATGAAACAACAACACTCTCAAAATTTACCACACAAAGCAGAGAAAAGAGGGAAAGATGGTACCAAGAAAGGAACAGAATTCATTGTGAAACTAACCTGAAATCTGAATGCTTTCTCTTTATTGGAAATGGCTGCAGTGGAAAGATCTGGTAAACGCTAGCAACATCTGAATTGGAAATGGCTGCAGTGGAAAGATCTGGTAAACGCATTACAGTATATAAGACCCTTTTTAACTATGCAGATAATGATCAAATTACATTTAACCATAAACAGGAAGAAATGAAGGACACACTACACAGAAGATATTCAGGCGAATAAAGGGCAGCATGTTACTTACTTCTTTGATCATTCATCAACAGACAATCCTTTTCTTCAACAGGGTCTACAGTTGCATAAAAAGGTTAAATTATTACTTACAAACATAATAAATCTATACGAATTAAGAAATTACAACTAAGACTTAAAGAAAATTGTATTACCACCAAATTAACTCTCGGTCAATCAATATACCTGTTCTATTCTCCACGGGTGCAGCAAAACATGGTTGATCTGAATCAGAAAATAGTCTTGATGATATATCATGTGGTAAGGACTGCTTCAGCTCCAATTTTACTGGGACCTGCTCTGTATTTTCCTCCCCACACAGAATTTTCAGATATGAGCTATCTGGGTGTCCATCATTTGTAGCTTGAACTGACGACGGGTTGGTATCACTGGATTCCATATGACACTCGTCTCCTTTGACAATTGATACAACAAGAGCTGTCTCGCCTTCATCAGCGACTGTAACTGAAAAGTTCCCAGAGTAAATAGCCTCGGCTGAGCATCCGCTATTTGTCCTCTCAGAAATATCCAGGGATTTTCTTGTCTCTGTTGGTGAGGTATCAGGTTGTGTCTCCATTGCCGAGATATCAGGTTCAAGTGGTTTTTCATTAGAGAGACATCTGTGGTCACAAAGTAAAGGAGGGTAAACTATGATAACATGGCTGAGAGAACATAGAGAAAAGAAGAATATTATTGATAAGCCTAAAGTTTCACTTAGATTTGGTATGGAGTGTCTATACTAGTTAAACATAGAACTGGCACACGGAAATGATTAAAATAAGTCATGGAAACTCTACTATAAATATATGTGTACCTAATAGACTGATAATTAAACAAACAATATAATGAAACAACACTGCTGAAATTTATCAAGCCATGGATTAAGCAACTATAGTAAATAAACCAACGAAACTTACCTCGGGCATACCCATGTATCCTCTGATGCAACTTCCAGGTCAAAACCCACGCAAACGGCATGATACCTATTAGCACAGATGAAAGCAACAATCAGAAGATAATTTGTATATTGGAAAATAAGACCATGTAAGAATGCTGTAAAGATGAACAATCTAAAACAAAACGAAGTATAAAAAGGCAAGATCATGCACATATAAGACTGAAAAGGCTAGTATCTTTGTCGTTTACATGTCATATAATTAACTCCCTTCATATGATAGTGATAGCATTTAGAAACCGGCAGCACAACTAAGCTATAAAGATGATAGACACAAACATTATGGCACTGTAACAACTAAGGAAGCACCTGAAGTTCACCAGTCATTGAAGTGGAGTGATCGAAAAAATGGTAAAACAACAATCATGAAAATTAACACATAATAAACAACCCATGGATAAAATTTAACAGGTAATAATAGTTACCATATGTCACAAGAATCACACGCAATTGATGTATCAAGGTTGGAATCCCCTCCAATGTAACTGAAGGTGTTACGGATCTTGCAAAGATCGCCATCTAAACAGATAACTGCCTACAAAATGATTAGGAAAGCTTAATGTACTTAGTAGAGATTAGAAAAACCAATATATGATATACTTACATTTTCATAAATGTAGTGTGTTTCGTCAATATAGTGTGACGGAGAAGCGACAGCATCAGTCTCCTCCTCAATGCAGTAATCTTCATCTCTGCATGCCATGTATTTGATAACTTAGCTTAACGTCAACAGATCACAACAGTTTTTAGCACATACAGAAACCCATGGTACACATGATTTGTAGCGCATATTCAATCACTGGATCATGCTATACCATTTACTATAAATTTACCAATTATAGGCCACACCGAATTGAAGACAAAGACCCACTCAGAATGTTCAGGCAAGCAAAGTTTGTCACAACGGACATGAGGAAAAAAATAGTACCCTGATAACGAAACCTCATCGACCTTGCTGCTTTCACCTGAATCATACACCTTCACAATCAAACCAAAAACTCATTATACCTAACCCAAGAGCTCCACTCACAAAACCGATGAGAAATGTTCAGATAAAACAAACAAAAAAGATGATAAGTATCTTACAGGGACACATGTAATCAACTGAAACTCTCTCTGACAAAGAGGGCAGAGGTTCATAATCGTAGACCAATTATCAATGCACTCAAAGCAGAACCTGAAAAATATATCAGACATAGACACAAAATTAATAGTCTGCTCCTCCTTAACAAACAGTCCATTAAACTCGTAACAGGATAAATTTAAGTAATAACTAACTAAAATCTTCAAAGAACTGAGACAACTATAAGTACTAACGCAACTTTTCGTTGATTAAGACAGGATAATGCTAATTATAAAGAAAAAAACATGGTATTTACCAGTGTTGACAGCAATCAAGAACGCCTCTATCAATAATTATATCCATACAAATCCCACACCTTTCCCCTTCGATCCCAGCCATATCCTGTCAAAAGAAATCAAAATGAGAACCAATCCACAAACACAGTTTGTCAACAAAAACAAAAACAAAAAACCCAGACACAAGGGTTCCTAGGAAACGTGACACGAAGTAACTAAAATGCTTTATTTCAGAAGCTTATGTTCATGATTCTAACCAACCATGAAGCTACATATACAACCATTTCCACCGGAAGGTACAAGTTTAAGCTCTCCAGGGTTAGGTGAACACATGATTAGTTCAACAAAAATAGCCGAGAAAGTCCAAGTTTGACACTTACATTTTGTCCAACTTCAGCTGCTTCTTCTTCAACAGAGTTGCTAGCGTCAAAATCGAGCTCCATTTTCTGGGAAAAAAGAAAATTTAGACAAACTGATCAAAAGAGACGAAATCGATTTCTCTGAAGAGAACGAAGCGTGAGACAAAAATCAAGGTGAAATTTCTGTAAACCCAGCACCTAAACCTACCTCGGATCACAAAACCTACGTAGAAGCTGAGGGGAACAAAAAAAAAAAAACTCAAGAACCCTTGGATGAAGAAATTGAAAAAGAGGCAAAGCCAGCGTCCGAGGGCAAAACGGGAAAGTTATACGATGAGGGTGGAGATGACGTCACCTCTTTAGCCCTCTCTCAAGTGCCCCCTACGATTTTTTTTTTTTTTTTTTAGAAACTTTTGATGAGGAAAGGAAATAATTGAAATTAATCTCTTCGTCATCGTCTCGTCTCGTCTCGTCTCTCTGAAGATGACATTTTCCGTTTATAAACCTAAAAGATGGACCACACGTGCTTTTTAAAGAAACTTTATGGGTCGAATCTTACAACTTTCTATTTCACGTGGGTCATTACGCAAATTTAACACTGAGCCCAACTTTGTAAAAAACTTCATCAAAACTTTCATCTTCTTCCCTTCTATACCCCGTACTTTCTTTTATAGTCAAAAAGACCCCATAGTTTCTCTTGGCCTATCAAAAAAATTGCAAAGCTCATTTTACACTTAACAGTGTCTTTTTTTATGGAGATGTACACATTTTATTTCCTAAGCATGATGAAGCATAGTTTCTAAGTTAGTAGGGTAACACATGTCCACGTGGCGACTATTCCATACATTGTCGGCGAGGATGGCGTTAACGGCGTCTGTTGGATGAAACTGGTCCCACCAGAGGTGACCTGAGGCGTCGGGGCAAGCCATCTCCGGCGAGATGCACGGAAGCCATCCCTTGTACCTCCCTAATCCACAACACGCATCTGTCGTCTCATTAAAACCTGTCCACATCACAGAACACACAACTTAAAAACTCTGACAAGTCTCTTTCACATTCCAAGATGATCATCAAACTCTAAATATCACTCTTTAAAGTCTCTAAGCGAATTGAGAACTGAGTACTAGTCACAGTCTTTTTGTAAAGCGAATTGAGAACTGAGATGGAAGTGGTGCTTACCGTAGAGTTGGTGGTTCCTGAGGATGTCCATAGCGCTTTGGAACACGTCGCAGTAGATAATGGAAGCGCCAGGAAGCTCACGGTTGAGCTTATCTACAGTGTATCTCATGACAAAGTTGGATTCCATGATCATGCTGTTCACTTCTTCTGCACATTCTCCGTTCTGGCTCCTGTATTTCCACAGGTAGTATGGTGCACAGCCAATGGGTGGCAAACCCATCACCACCATCCTCCTCACCTTGACATTGTACAAAGTCTGAAACAAAACACAATACTTATCTTATTGGGTGACATCAATGTGATACCTTGTCGAGCAAAAGTACACTTATAAATCAATCATCTTTAGTCTATCAATATGCAGCTTTTCAGATACCATTCAGGATTCTACAACTGTATAAACCAGAGATCCAGAATAGAACAAGGGTGGTGATTTGACCAGATAGGCAACGCTTACTGTACTAATCAGTTAAAGAGGTTTCACTTTTTGGGGTTTTTGGGTAGTAAAGGCAGATATTAGAGCTATAAAAGTGATATCCTAACTCAGAATCATACTTATTTGTCCCTATAGACTCTATACACTATAAACTATAAAAGAGTGGTTAAAAGACAAAGGTCTAACCTTGAGTTCCTGTCTCATATTGGAAGCCAAGAACTGATTAAAATTCCAAGGAGTATAGAGATTCTGCACATTGGAGATGTTCCTGATATAGAAATGTATGTAATCATTCACTCCAATCGATATGTAGAAAACGGAGTTTGAGACCAAACGCTCCGAAACTTCCTCCCCAATACTCAGTATCATCTGCTGGAATGTATCAACGAACTGCTCAACCTGCATTGCAAACGAAACCCGCTGGCCCTGCAACATACCAAATTCCCCCACAGGATTGATATATCTGAAAGATGAAGATAGTATAAATTCAACGAAATCAAAAGACTCTGAGTATATTACCAGTTCGGATCCACTAGATAAGATGATTCCAGCACCAGCTGATGCATAGTTTACACCTTGAAACATGTCTTCAACTGTCCCAGTTTGTCCAAGATAGCTAGGAACGAATGGTAAACCTAGACGATCAGCTGTTCACAAGATTCGCAGTTGACAAAACCAAAACCAACGATTCAATCTCTATTTCTTTCTTTAACAGTCAATGAATTTGACAATTTTGGCTTAATATCACACTTCGCAGAATCAAGTAAGCGAGCAGATTGATTCTTGAAATTAACAATGAACTCGAGAATTAGAATCTAAAACCCAGAAGATTTGGGGAAGAAGGCTTTAACCTATGAAATCAACTGGGATCCTTCCATTGCAAAACCTCCCCGTCGGCTGATGCGTATCAAAATCTCTACCGTAAGGAAGACGATCTGCTCTCGCCAAGGTCCCAAGAAAGTTATTGGTTCCGCAATCAACAGAGGAATCGCCGAACACGAACAACGCCGGTACAAAAGGCAAAGACGGCTTCACCACCGGAGATTTGGCTCTTAGCGACGGCGACGGAGGTAGAAACGGCGGAATCGAAGGATAAAACGGCGAGATACTCGGAGACAAGTGATGATCGGCGATCAATTTGGGTCTCGTGAAGATTATCAGAAGAGAGAACACAAGAACGAGAAGCTTGATCGACATCTCGAGAGAGAGTGAGAGCGCGGGAAAAAAAAATGTGGAGAGAGAGAGAGGCTCTGCGAGAGGTTTCACAGAGATGAATAAAACGTCGTCGCCTAATATATAAAGAGAGACTTTATTTTTATAAGCTACACACAACTGACAACATACTGAACCGGCTAATTCCGGTTGACATAAACCGGTTTTAAAATTAATACGAATCAATTGTATTGGTATACTTTGGTTTCAAAGTTCTGATCTTCTCCCCACCACTGATGAATCCCATGAGCTTGTTTAAAGTCTCTTGACGAGGTTAAGTTCACAGTTAAAACCGAAGAGGGCATCAGATGTATTGGCTCTTGTCCTCCTAACAGCATACCTCCCAACGAGTGCTGCGTAGCTACCCGCTCAACAAACCCGATTCCTATTTCTTCCATCTTGTTCCGGTGCTCGAAGTAACCGATGTACTCTGAGCACAAGTGGTCTCCAGGGTTGACGTACAGCCGCGGGAACCAGTCAGATAAGGTGGCAAATGGGTCGGGTGGTGCGGGTAATGCACGGTGGTTTTGGTTGTATTGCTGAGTGGCTTTTTTGGCTAGAGCTAGTCCAGCTGTGATCACACTGCCTGCATTTTAGATAGCAGCTCAGATCAGTCCATTCAATGGTTATATATACTTGAAAGCCTAATCTAACTCTTCAAGAATGACACTGAATGGGTTACTTGGAAGAGTTATGTTATGTACCTGCGATGCGTATCCCGTGTTTGATCCTCTTATCCTTGATTCTTTCGATAGGGGCTGACAAAAACGGTGGATTGAAAGCGAAACACTCAGGAAAAACTCCGGTTCGAGCTGTTGTTTTCCCGGTAAGCAATGCCATGGATGCACCAAGAGAATGACCAGCAAGCCACACATTAGAACCACTACCAACCGAAGCAACTATGTTTCTCACTGCTTGGATAGCTATCTCAAACCTTGTCGTCGTGTGAAGCCCGTTTCTGATAACATGAATGTCTAACTCGATGTCACGGGAAATAGAGTCCGCTTTTGTAACTGTTCCTCTGAAGGCAATCACAAAACGGGGACTCATTTCCATGGATTTGACAGTATGAGAGGGAGGTTGCGGTGGTTTATACTCATAGATACCTCCGAATATGGAGTTATCAGCATCATCCACAAGCTTCCGAAGAAGGCGGAAATGGAAAAACTCAGACCATATTGGAGATAGAGCTAAATCAGGACCTATCCTTTGTAGCTGACGGTCACGCTCAGCTACATAGATTCCTTGAACCAATGAAGCAGCTACAGATCGTCGATGATGTTCATTAGCCCTGCAAATTTAAGAAATACAAGTAAGACAAACAATCTCTTTACACAAGTAAAGGAAGCATTTTTAACATAAAGGAACAATCTTTCAGGTTTTTTAACACACAAAAGGCACAATTAAGCAGGCTGCTTAGCTCTAAACTACACCACAGCTGACTTTATGAGCACAAAGATTTAGTCTTGGGACAAAACAGAACACGGAAAGATGCAGAGAAGAGAGAAAGATGCAAACCAATCTATAGATGTTAGGTGTAATGGCCCAGTGAGACTGAAGTCATCTCTCTCACAAATCATCATTCCTTCCTCTTCTTTCTGTACCACATTAGACATGTTTAAAAATGTTAATCTCAGACGTTCAAATTCCCAAAGCTCAAAGCTTTAATTAAAAACGCGTTAGAACCCTAACCCTAAACATTAAACAATTTAATAGTAACCTTCGAAAAAAATTGAATTTTGTAAACAACCCCCAAACACAAAGCTCAATCTAAATAACAAAATCAATCACATAGATGAAAGATTCATATTGTGGATAAATTAGAACAGAATGAAGCTACACGAACCTTTGGTAGGTTTGATTCAGATCTGAAGATTTGTTAGTGTCCAGTGTGTTGTTTTTATAAAGAAGCAGTAATGGTAGAAGAAGAGTGTGTGGGCTCATATAAACTTAAAAGCTTCAGAAGAAAGAGGCATTTCAACTACATCACCGAGCTGAAAACGACATCGTATCAGCCTTAAGGTTCTTTTTGCCATATAAAGCTAAACATTTGCTTTTGTATCTTTTTCTAACAAATCTTATTTTCTTTTTCTTTTTGACATCATAACAAATCTTTTTGTTTTAAGATAAAATACAAACAAATAAATAGTTACAATGAATATTCAAGAACATACCTTTATCTCTTTATTATTTTTTCTCTATAATGTTTTTTGGATAAAACACAGGCTTTATTTTTACACAGACTGAATATTTGATTATAATGATAATACACAATGTCCCTATATTTCACTAAAATCTGACTCCTTTATTGTATTTTTTTTCTTTCCTGTGGATAATATAATAATTTAGTGTGGACAAATATGTTTTAGGCTTTTAGCAAAAGAAGGAACCAATTAAGAAAAGTTAATGAGAGGTGTCTTCAGAAGAAGAATCATATCCATAAGGATTATTACTAGCCCAGTTCCACAAATCTCTACACATTTCCTCGATTCCATACTTGGCCCTGCATTGTTTGTATACACAACCCCAAATTAGACCATTTCATTTATATGTTACCAAAGGTTATAGACATATTTATGTGTGTATGACTAAAGAAATGAACTTACTTCCAATTCAGTTCACTTTCTGCTCTTTCCGTTGAGGCGTAAACAACTTCAGCATCTCCTGCACGACGTCCAGCAATCACAAGTGGGATTTTCTGATCCACAAAAGAGTTTCAACAAGTTTAATAAAACATGAGTAAGAATCCAAGAACGTATAAAAAGCAAGAAGTGTCATGTTTTTTAACCTTTCCGGACGCTTTCTCAAAAGCATCAACCATTTCAAGAACAGATGTTCCACTTCCTGTTCCGAGATTGTACACTTCACAACCTGTTGAGTTTAAAAACACATATACCAAGTTTAGATATTTTAAGGATGATTATAGTAGAGTTAAGAGAGACAAATGGGGATCATAATATCATACCGATTTTGCAATCTTCTAGCTTACGTAGAGCCGCAATGTGTCCATCAGCTAAATCAATAACATGAATGTAATCTCGAACCTGAAATCAAACAAACAAACAACAATGAGACCAAAAGTGTAGAAAAATCTTCTCTGGTTGATAAAAACATTTTGTATATACATACCCCTGTTCCATCTTTTGTATTGTAGTCATTTCCAAAAACAGTGAGATGAGGTCTCCTGCCAACAGCGACTTGCTGAACAAAAGGCATGAGATTGTTTGGAATACCGAGAGGATCTTCACCAATTTCACCACTAGGATGTGCACCAACAGGATTGAAATACCTAAGCAATATAATCTTCCATTCCGGGTCAGAACCGTATACATCACGGCAGATCTCCTCAATGAATAGCTACATAAAAATCAGAATCACACTTCTTCATTAACTAGAATAATCAATTGGGTAGTTGTTATAAAAAAAAGAGAACACCTTTGTTCGTCCATATGGATTCAATGCAGAAATAGGAAACTCCTCTGTACAAGGAACTTCTTTTGGAGAGCCATACACAGTTGCTGATGATGAAAACACAAGCTGGAAACAGAGTAGCTTATCATCAGTAAGTAATCAAACAAAGAATCATATAAAAATGAAACATATATTATGATAAGAAATGTATATATATACATTTTTGCAGCCATGTTGAGCCATAACTTCCAAAAGAGTGATAGTCCCAACAAGGTTATTATTATAATAGAGCAAAGGCTTCTCAACACTCTCACCAACTGCTTTAAGTCCAGCAAAGTGTATCACTGCATCAAACCTGTAAGTAGTAATAATTCCACGTTCATCACATCATTTGTTTATGATAAAGTTAAAAAAAAGCTAAAAGAATGTTTTCTTTTTTCTTCAATCATACTTTGTTTCTGAGAATATCTTCTCAAGGGCAGGTCTGTCCCTAAGATCCACCTGTAATTAAGACAAAACAAATCAAGTTTTAACAGAACTCTTAAATCCAACAGATGCTTCTGATAACAACTAAACAAAACAATCTAAATTCAGAAGAACAAGATGAACTTTTCCCAATTTCAGACAGATTATTAAAAAATTATGAATTACAAAAATAGAATTTAGAATTATATATTATTTTATTCTTTCACATGGTTATTTTTTCGAAATTATTAAAAACAAATGATACTAATAATTACTAACATATAATTCCAAAAAAAAAAGTATATACCAAGAACTCTGGAATCAAAATATCTTTTCGAAAACTGATATTATTATTATTATAAATTATTATTCCGAGAATTTAAGCCCCAAAAAAAAAAAAAGAGCACCGTAGTCAAATCATAATCCCAATTTCGTTGAAATCATCAAAAACTATACAAACGCAAGATCCTTAAACCACACGTTTCCTAGACCTAGAAAAGCAAAATTGACCGAACCTGGTGGAAGGAGAGGCGTTCGCCGTGTTCAGCGGCGAGTTTTTTAACACGCTCGAGAGAGACGGCGGAGGAATTGTCGAGATTATCAACGACCACGGCAGAGTAACCACCTAGAAGAAGTTGAAGCACCGTGTGACTACCGATGTATCCAGCACCACCGGTTACTAAAACGTTCTTAGCCATCAAAAATTACGAACAGAGGCGCAAAGGATTCAAGAAAAGATAAAGTTAGATCAATAGAAATGTTTTCGTCTGTTTGTTTGTTTGTGAATTGTGATCTCTCCAGCGAAAGAGTGTTTGGAGGGTTTTTTAATTTATAGAAACGGTGATGGTTACGTGAATTTGTTTTTTTTTATACATTAAACTTTAGGACTTAATTTAAAATAAAAACGCATATGGTATTATATTATTTACGTTTTCTAATTAAGGGAACGAAAATAATGAAACTGACACGTGTCAGAATATGGTGTGGTTTTGGATTTGTTTCTTAAAATCGTTTTTTCTTTATTAAGCTATCAAAGAAATGGTAATATAAATGTTTTGTTTTCTTAATCAGCTGAACAATAATATTAACAGAATCTAATAGCGAAATGATGCCATATTGTGAATTGTATCCATTTTTTTTTATGTTTAAAAAAAAAATCGTTACTGTGGATTTGACTTACCAAAAAAAAAAAAAATACTCCAACTATAATTGTTTTTTTTTCAAAATTACTGTTGATTTTACAGAATTAGATCAGACTCTGTTACGAAATGTTAAGTTTACTTTTACCAAAAAAAATAATGTTAAGTTTACTGATATTGCCAATTTAACCATAAGTTTTTTTTTAAATCGATTAATTAGTTGTAATTTTTTTTTGGACCAAGATAGTTATTGTAATCTTTTTTTGTTTTGTTATATTGGTGCAATTTTGAGTGTTTTAGGCTTTTAGCACTGTTCTCTTAGTTATATAATACCAAACTGTTTGTTAAAAAAAAACTTTATTGATGTCAAAATCTCTATTAAAATCACTGTTTTTTATCCGTAAGGTATTTTTGTTTGTTGTGTTGCACAAGACATTTATCCCTCAAAATGAGGGAGTCACAAGATTTGGGAATATCTCATGCATATTTAGTTTCTAAGTACTTCTCTATTATTAATTAGTATCACATTCTTATATTCATCATATATTTATTAGATTTGCAAGACTACTAATGCAATATTTTAGTTGATATAATAATTAAGCATGACATGGAATTATTAGAATAGTCAAAATTTGTTTATCGTTTAGAAATGTCACTTTACCGGTATATGGTCCAGTGGTCTATATGAGTAGATAGATGACTCATCTTGTGGATTAAGTTCATGAAGTGGATTAAGTTCATGAATCAAATGTTGTTGTGGTTTTTTTTTTCTTTTTTTTGGTCTCTATAAACGTTTTAAATAACAAAAAAAAATTTATTTATTATTCAGCAAATGTAATCCAGCAGTCCAAATAAAGTAGAGACAAGACTATAGCGAACTAATTGTAAATCGCTTTTGCATACAAATAAAATTAGTCCGCAGTAATCTATAGTCCACCTTAGAAATAAAGTGATTTAAACCGCAGACGAATTTGTCCGCTTCAACCATTCACACCCTTAGTTTCGGTATGGAACTCTATTCTGGTTTGTAGCAAATTTTTTCGTAATGTTTGATTAAAGAATTCTTTAGAAACCAAAAGAAGAATAGAGAAGTCCAAGGTGTGTGATAGTGTGGGGTAAGTTTTCCACTTGTCGAAGCAAGTGAGGTCTCAAATTAAATAATGTGTAAATTCTGATTAGACAAAAAAAGTTATAAGCAACGAACCAAATGAGTCAATGTCAATGCCGACCATTTGAGAGACTACGACTTAAATGATGATGCTGAACTTACGTAAGATTGAGTTAGTTCAACGGTTAATAAAACGATGTGTTCCTCTTCTTTCTTCTTGCTCATAAACAATAATCTTTTAAGTTTATCAAAACAAAGCATGGTTCATCCAACGATATGATCTCGCCTTTGTTACTAAATTATTGATAACATATAATTATCAAACTTCTCCTAAGAATATAGTCAACCTAAAAAACTATAACTATCATATTGTTGACTTGACATGAAAAGAAGATTACTCATAAAAATCATAACAGATTACACGTCTTGAAGAAATTACATAACAGCACCACAATGTAGTTATCATNATTGCCAATTTAACCATAAGTTTTTTTTTAAATCGATTAATTAGTTGTAATTTTTTTTTGGACCAAGATAGTTATTGTAATCTTTTTTTGTTTTGTTATATTGGTGCAATTTTGAGTGTTTTAGGCTTTTAGCACTGTTCTCTTAGTTATATAATACCAAACTGTTTGTTAAAAAAAAACTTTATTGATGTCAAAATCTCTATTAAAATCACTGTTTTTTATCCGTAAGGTATTTTTGTTTGTTGTGTTGCACAAGACATTTATCCCTCAAAATGAGGGAGTCACAAGATTTGGGAATATCTCATGCATATTTAGTTTCTAAGTACTTCTCTATTATTAATTAGTATCACATTCTTATATTCATCATATATTTATTAGATTTTCAAGACTACTAATGCAATATTTTAGTTGATATAATAATTAAGCATGACATGGAATTATTAGAATAGTCAAAATTTGTTTATCGTTTAGAAATGTCACTTTACCGGTATATGGTCCAGTGGTCTATATGAGTAGATAGATGACTCATCTTGTGGATTAAGTTCATGAAGTGGATTAAGTTCATGAATCAAATGTTGTTGTGGTTTTTTTTTTCTTTTTTTTGGTCTCTATAAACGTTTTAAATAACAAAAAAAAATTTATTTATTATTCAGCAAATGTAATCCAGCAGTCCAAATAAAGTAGAGACAAGACTATAGCGAACTAATTGTAAATCGCTTTTGCATACAAATAAAATTAGTCCGCAGTAATCTATAGTCCACCTTAGAAATAAAGTGATTTAAACCGCAGACGAATTTGTCCGCTTCAACCATTCACACCCTTAGTTTCGGTATGGAACTCTATTCTGGTTTGTAGCAAATTTTTTCGTAATGTTTGATTAAAGAATTCTTTAGAAACCAAAAGAAGAATAGAGAAGTCCAAGGTGTGTGATAGTGTGGGGTAAGTTTTCCACTTGTCGAAGCAAGTGAGGTCTCAAATTAAATAATGTGTAAATTCTGATTAGACAAAAAAAGTTATAAGCAACGAACCAAATGAGTCAATGTCAATGCCGACCATTTGAGAGACTACGACTTAAATGATGATGCTGAACTTACGTAAGATTGAGTTAGTTCAACGGTTAATAAAACGATGTGTTCCTCTTCTTTCTTCTTGCTCATAAACAATAATCTTTTAAGTTTATCAAAACAAAGCATGGTTCATCCAACGATATGATCTCGCCTTTGTTACTAAATTATTGATAACATATAATTATCAAACTTCTCCTAAGAATATAGTCAACCTAAAAAACTATAACTATCATATTGTTGACTTGACATGAAAAGAAGATTACTCATAAAAATCATAACAGATTACACGTCTTGAAGAAATTACATAACAGCACCACAATGTAGTTATCATAAAGCTTTTCAACTTCAAGCATTCCAAGATTTAGGGTTCAAATGGATATTGCGGTCAAAACAGACAAATGTGTCAATGATTTAGTCCATTTTATTTGTATGTAAAAAATGTTTTGTAGTTGGTCAATGGAAGATATTTTCACAGATAAATGATAAATAATAAAGGATCCATTCAGTAAACGATTTTGTTTGTTCCAACCATTCTGACCCTTAGATAGTTTAAATTAATAGTGAGATTTTGTTAATCAACCGGTGAAAAACGAAAGAAAAATATCTCAATACCTTGCGCCTCTCAATTGATTGGAAAAGTCTACAAATATTACAAAGAAAGTTGCTCATGCTTTTTAATACCAATTCAATTGACTTTAGTTATAATAAGAACATAATCTCAAGTGTTTAAATTTTTGTGCACGTAATCAAGTATTGATTGATATTTATTTAATAAAGAGATGAAAGAGTAACATGGTCAATATATCTCTCCCTGGCCAAGCAAAGAAGTCAAGAACACATAAAGGACATCCACGATTTTTTGATTTTTTTGCTAGTTTCAAGAAAGAGATTCACAAATGAATGTTCTACACTTAAATATACTGAAACCAAACCAAACTGCATTAAGTAGCAAATGTATTCACCACCCTACCCAAGAAACGCCATTGTTCTGATGATCATATAAATCAGTTGGGGAATCTTGTAGCTCTTCTCCCCCACGGAACCGTCGAACGCTGCGGCTGCTGCTGCTGATACAATCCAGCGCCATTGTTGCCTGCATTGTTTCTATTGTTTACAAACCTACTCATTCTCATTCTCTCTTCTTTCATGCTTGCAAACCGAGAGTCCAGCGTCTGAGGCCATTGCCTTTGTCCATTAGCTTGCTTCTGCTCTATGTTTACCCTTTGCTGCTGCTGATGTTGCTGCAATGTATTTGCAGATTAAGATGCTTAATAAGCCATCGATCAATCACTTACAAGTCTCTTTGGTTATTGATGTCAAGAAGTACAACTGGGTCAGTTCATTACTCATGATATGTCTTGAATATGGAATTAAGATCCGATGTCAAAATATAATTGGACTACATCACTCACAATTTCACTCCACTAGCATTGGTTCTTTCTAAATTACAGTTTCTTGAAGTTCCCTAATCACTTTGCGTCACAAAACCGGATCTAGTGCAACCTAACAGATGGATATGTATACGTTACCTTTGCGACGAAACCTCTCTGTACAGATCTATTCTGAACTGGCGGAGTAATGAACCTGCACAAAAGAAAGAGGTTAAATAAACTGGCAAAATGATTTCAGGAACCAGCCACCTAAGGAACATCAGATTCCTCGCATATTTCAGCTGAGAACTCGCACCAATAGATCAACGTCCTGATACCGTGTAGTGGATAATTAACTATAGAAACTTCTGACCACAATAGAAGGATCTAAGAAGAAAGCCATGTAACAACCAGATAAAAAAAGAGCCTTTTATTATAGACAAGGCAACGCTCATGACACTAGAGCCTTCAGTGCACACAAACCATCTAGCAAACTCAACAAGGAATGAATCGGTGAATACAAAAGGTAAATAACTTCAGTTTCGCAGTAGCTAAATGAAAAAAGCGCAGTTCTTGACTCCAATCAGATTTAATCTTGAATTCATCAAGAGAACTGCTGGTCCCGACAAAGTAACAGTGTATCTGAGCAAATTCTTTAGGACTTTTTGACCAATCAAGAGCAGACAGTTTGAAAGACGATCCAGTAACACTTAGCAGTGTATCTGAGCATTTGAGTCCTCTATGCTGTCCCAGTAACCATGCATCTACCATTTCAGTGTCAGAAACAATCGACCAACAGAACCAAGCTATACTCTTCAGGATGCAGCAAAAAGACAGAATTCAACATCTATGAGCTATGAATGCAACTGAGTTTCATGAATTGAGCGTGATAACATCAGACCATGTTTGGTATCATATTGCTAAATCTGACAAGTAAACACTGACTTCAAGTAAAAATAGAGAAATTCTTGAGCAAACTCCAAAGCTAGTGATCAGCAAAGTCTCTGTTCAATATAATGAGCTTGAACTCCTTCCTTTATCTCAAGTATGACAACCCATGAGTGTTTATCTACTCCTCCAACTATCCCCTTAAACTCAACTACATGATTTGAATGACAATTTTATAGAGTCATTAATCTGATGACCATCCACCATCCAGAAGGGATTAAAGAACAAACAAACAAACTCGTGTTGCTTTCCACAGAAACACCCTATGGTAAGGTAGCTAAGAAGCTTCTTGCATCAGACACAATGGAAGATCATAGAAGTAGCTCATGTCAATAAACAAATCAGAGAGTTATCAAGCAGTGTAGACCTTGATTGATTCGTATTAGTCGTCATCCTTCCAGCATTATAAGGCCTACCACGCGGATTAGCAGAAGCAGCTTTACGAGCAACAGCTGTTGTTACAGGAAACTGGTTTCCTTGGAAATTAGTCCTTCTCTTAGCAAAAGCACCCTGAAAATTATGATATAAGTCACAACAACAACAACAACAACAACAACAACAGAATCTAAGTGGCCTGAGAACACAACAACACTCACCTGTCTAACATCAGAACGCGAATTCATATAACGCTGTGCTTTTACAGCACTATTTTTAGCAACACCACCATTAAAGTTCTCCTTTTTATTCTGCTCAAACACAAATAATGACATGCCAAAAATGTTCAACAAAAGAATCAAAAGAGACATCAAAATCTTTTACAAAGACAAGAAAACATGTAAGGTGTTTAAGAAACTCACCGATGCTCTTTGTTTCTTGCCCTTATTCACATTGGTATTGCTCTTTTCCATCTTAATAATTTCATCTATGCCCACAAGAACATATGAATGATCATCAGCTTTAAAATAAACAAAGGATGCATCTTTTGTATGAGTTAAACATAAAACAAACCTAAAGACATGTCCATTTTCTTCTCAGTGAGGGCAACAGTCTCCGTAGTGATAGGTTTTTCAGTCGCCATCTTCACAAAACAGAACACGAAATTAAACCAAAACCCTAGTACACTCTGTGAATTGAAGGTAACATAGAACGATTACAAAACACCAAAAAACCACAAGTTCTTGAATCAAGCAAGGAGAATACAGAAGTAGATAAGCAAACCCTTTTACGATTTTTAAAAAATTGACAGATTCAAGAATCAATCAAAAACAAAGTTACAAAACCCTAAACTATTCTTGACTCGTGAAGAGAAGCTTAAGAGATGAAATCGTTTACCGATGTCGTAAGTTGATTGTCTCACTTAGACGAAAAGGTAAGGCCTTTTTTTTTTTTTTTTTTGGTTTCTTTGGGATCCAACAACGAGTGAAACCAGAGAGGAAACTGAGTCAACTCGGAAAGTACGTTAAAGAAGAAGGAAGGAACAGCAGAGAAGAGATTTTTTATTTGCTCGGCGGATCCCAACTGGCAAATAATTTATTGGTCCATGTATACGTGGCGCTTTCTCATTGGGAAGAGATGATTGGATGTTTCCGGGTATGCGGAACCGAACTAAACCGAACCAAAATTCTAAAATACATGAATGAATCCTAAAACTCTAGAAATACCTTGAACCGAACTGTATGAATCCGAAAACCGAACCAAATATATGAAAGTCGGTCTTAACACAATACTTTCCTATGCATTTTTTTCTTATTGTTTACCATGTTTTTAATTTCTATATATTTATTTGGCAAAAGAAAAAAAAAAATAGAAAATTATTCACAATTTTGAGGTTTTGGCCTGCTTAATTTAGTTTGTAGTATCCAGTTTCCTAGTTTATATATATTTTGAATTTGAATAATGTAATGTTGTGCTTACAAGATTTGACATCATGAGTGACAAAAAAAGACTTGATGGTTTTGGTTTCTACAATCCTGATGTGGAACCTAATAAATTTGGTTTGAATAAAATTGATCACTCATCTTGAAATCTAATTATCATTGCTATAAAGAAGGGGTCGTCGTATGGACTCTACTTAACCTGAGATATGAATAATCAAAGTCTTTGTGTTTAATTTAATACGCAAAACGTAAGTTTGTCTTTACTCTATGAACAAAAAAACAGTGGAGGCAGCAGAATTTTGGATGACTAGTGAAGCTATGTCGATTGTTGTGGATGTTATATAGTAGATTTTCAGATGACAGATATAGATAGAAAGACTCTACGAGTTGATAGCAGAAGATACAAACATTCTAGATCACTTTGATGAAGTGTCTTTTTCTGAGACACCGCTACACATATTGCAGCTGATAAAGGGCAAACTCATTTTGCCATGGAACTAATGACCCTTAAACCGTCGCTTGCCTTAAAGCTAAACGTGTCAGGTTTGAGCCCCTTGCATTTAACCTTACAAAACAACCACGTTCGGACGGTGAGAGGGTTTGTGACTATAGACGGCAGCTTAGTTAGCGTAACAGGAAGAGGAAGGATTACACCTTTGCATCATGTGGCTCGAATAGGTGATGCTGAATTGTTGAGTGAGTTCTTGTTTGCTTGTCCTTCTTCTATAAACGTTTTGACGATCAAGTGTGAGACAGCTATGCACAATGCTGTGAAGAACCATCAAGTTTTGACGTTTAAGGTTCTATTGGGATGGATTATAGCGGGTAAACAGGAAGGAAGTCTTGGACTAGAAGGATGAAGATGGTAACACAGTCTTTCATATTGCTGCATCGATAAATCAGACTGAGGTAGATATGTTCTTCTACAACACCTAAAAGCCAACAGAACAAACAAGAATTTTCAAAAAATAATCATCCCATACTTATTACTTATGCTCTTGATTACTGAGTTTATCGGGGAAAATCAAAACCCGGAATGTTTGTGTATCCGTAACAACTGTTTCTTGTTTTTTATTGTATGGGTAAGAAAAGAAAAAAAAACAATGTTCTCTGGTTTCAAAGATGAGATAGTGGGATTTAGTTTTCGCCATAGAGCCATTTCTCAGAATTGTTGGTGTAAGAAACAAGTTCTTGAGGCTTAAACCAAAGACTGATCTCATCCTTTGCTGTCTCTGGTCCATCACTTCCATGGATTATGTTCCTGCAATTTTCACATTTTTCAGTTACCAAATCTTTAAAACGTCCTAATGCTAATTGATTTAAAGAGAGAGAACAAACCTGCCAACAGTAACTGCAAGATCTCCTCGGATGGTTCCAGGCTCGGACTTCTGGGGATCAGTGGCTCCAATTAGTTTACGTCCGTATCTGATCACTCCTTCTCCTTCCCAGACCTTAAAAAACAAGTCATGTTAGTCAATATTTTTGGAGTTTGAGTTATCAAAATTCCAAAACATGAATGGAGTGTTTCTCTTATCATTACCATGGCAATAACAGGTCCAGAGCTAAGGAAGTCACACAAGCCATTGAAGAAAGGTCTTTCCTTAAGATCATGGTAATGCTTTTGTGCGAAATCTTTAGAAGGAACAACAACTTTGATACCAACAAGCTTGAATCCCTTACGTTCAAATCGAGAAACTATCTCTGATATCTGTTGATTCATGAGATATGAAGGATTCAGACACATATGAATAAGAAACTATAACAACTCAGATCAATCAAGACTAAGCAAAAAAAAAAGAAAACAATCTTTATTGTTTTCATTACCAGTCCTCTTTGCACTCCATCAGGCTTGATAGCAATAAAGGTTCGTTCCATCTGATTCCAACAGAACAGTTCAGCAACAAATGACACAACAACGATGTACAGAAATCAAGAAATACTAAAGAATGGTATAATCTTATTACCTCAGCAGCAAGAACCTCTTGGTCTTGAAGCATATAGGCTATATACACAAAGACAATACAAATAAAAAGCAGTTGTCAAAAAAAAAAAAAAAAAAAAATAAAAAANAAATAAAAAGTATAGTTGTCCACCACATCGCAAACTTAAGCTAATGAAAGTCTAAAATTAACCTATTCAACACAAACTAACAAAGATTTGGGGTGTATGTAAACCTGCAGCAGGAAGAGCTAAGAGTCCAGTGATCCAACTCTTTGAGGCAACACCTGAACCTGATGCTCTTGCAAAGTTAGATGCATACAGAGGAATCTTTCCTGATGCGGAAACAGCAGCTGCAGCACCAATAGCTCGTCCTTCTATAAAAAAAAAAAAAAAAAAAAAAAAAAAAAAAAAAAAAAAAAAAAAAANAAGAACAAGAAAACAAAAATCAGATCTTACAGCAAACTTAGGTTTCAGATCCCAAATTCAGAACAACACTACAAAGAAACGAATTCCATCAGATCATATAATCACTAGATCGATCTTAGTTAAAACGAATCAAATCAACCGACCGAGGAATCTAAAGCATCTATATAGAGATGTTCCAACACATGAATTCAAAAACTTATCTCAAAACGTTTCAAGAAAAGAATCAAATTCAGAGAGAAGATATAAGTAAAACGTACCAGAGAAGAAACGAGCATTCTTAGCTGAAGAAAGAAGAGACCTAGCTGCTTTGGAAGCAGATCTGGAGATTTGGGAGCTCATTCTTTTTGGTTTTGGGGCAGAGAGAGAGAAGTGAGAGTGATGAAGTGAAAACTGAAGCCTTCCAAAAATCTTAGAACATGATGAGGTATGTTGGGTCGGGTTGTTTTTAATAGCCTACGCTGTTCGGGTCGGGTTTAAAACCCTACCCAAATCAAAAAAGTAGGCCCAAACAATTAATCACCTGTTTGTATAATTTATATGATGAAAAACTGTAAGCTAAAGCTATAAGCTTTTATGAAATAGTACAAAACTGTAAGAAAGAGTTGTACAAAAAAACTGAGAGTAAATATTTTAATAAAGTTTTTGCGATTGGTAAAAAATCAAAACTGTACAAATAGTAAAGCTTTGTTTTTGTCACCAATCAAAGCCAAAACTACACCAATTCTAGACCATACGGTCCATACTAGGATCATATTAATTAACATGTTTTTTTATAACGATTCTGTGGTTTTAAAATGTTAAAATGATCAAATAAAAAAGATTAGATGGAAGATAAAGAGCAAATCATAACAATATTATGACATATTTTCCAAAATTAATTTTCTTTATCCCAAATGTATATCTAGGAAAAGCAATACATAGACACAAAAGGAACAAAATTAAGAAAGAGATAATTCAGTTTTTATTTTTAACTAAAGAAAGGAAAATGATGATAAATCAGCTTTTTTTAGGACATATTATCATCATTGTTGTCAGTGTCCTCTTCATCTTTGTCTGATTCATTCAGTCCAATCTGCCATACACAACCATGTATATATACACATTAATATAAAACTAGGTAATAACCCGCACTATATTGCAGGATAAATCGAATCAAATAAAATTATTACAATTATAATTATTATTTGGAATTTAAGGTGTCATAATAATAATTTTACACATAATTTTTTTAATTTTATTCAAATTTACATTTAATTATTTTGTGTAAAAATATATTTCACCCGTGAAATGTGGAATATAATGTTAATTATTGTGATAATGTTATTTACTTTTAAGATTATTGTAATAGTTAATTTTTAATATATACTCCATTTGTTTCATAAAGAGTATCATTTTAGACTTTTATTTTTGTTTCACAAAGAGTGTCATTTTATATTTCCAATGCACTATTTTATATGTTCAATGCATCTTTTTCATTATATTTTCTAGTTTTACCCTTAATCTATGACTAAATTAACCCATTAAACATTTATTAAATAAGGGCATATATGTATATTTTAATATTTTCTTAATTTGTGTGAAATATGTCAAAATGACACTTATTGTGAAACAGAGGGAGTACTTGAATAGTCATCAAATTTTTTAAAATTGGAGAATTAGTTTTGTATTTTAAAAAGTTAAATAGATGAATAAGTTTTTTAATAGTTTATGAAATGTAATTTACTTTAAATCATTAAATATGTTATGAAAATGATATTTAAATTATTAACTATACATATATTTTTTAATAGTTGATGAAGTCTTTCATTTTAAAAAACTAATAGAAAGAAACATTAGCTTATATATTCTAATGATACATTTATGTAAATAATAATAAAATACATATTTCTTTATATATTTTAATGGCATATTTAATAAATCAAAAGACTTATTTTTGTAAATATGTTTATCTTGAGATGCTTAATTGTAATTAAATCTCAAAATCGCTTTGGCGACGACACATCAACATTTTCAATAAAATAATTCTCTATTAATATATATGGGATATACCAATCATAGATGAGATCATGCATGAGTTTTTGGTGTCATAATAAACGGGTTGTAATTTATGTCCTATGTAGGCATGTAGCAAGTCTACGTTATGAATAATTTTTATTTATCATGAATAACATAAAAATATCAAAGGAAGAGTATGCATACTCTTGAAGATTGATAGAGAGACTTGCAAGAAATTTGTTGAGTACCGCTACTCGATTCTCCCACTTCGATTGTGCTTTTATCCATCTCCTCTTCTTGCCTACATAAAATCATCAAAATTAAATTCAAAAGCATATATCTAAGCTAAAAAATTAAAAAAATTTCTAAACAAATATTAAGTGTTTATTAGACGAACCTTTGTGGGTTTTGGATGTTATCGACAATTTTTTGAAGACGTTCATATTGACGAAGGTGTAACTGAGTTTGCCTCCGAATGATTTCCCTCAAACGGGCTTGTCTCTCTTCTGACACTGTGAGTCCACTCTCTAAAATACTCCTTGGAGTTGCAACTGCAATTTTAAGATAGTTAATACCATTGCTTTACATTAAAACAAATATACTATTTTATATTAGAATTGCAACCCAGAAATAGTTTTTAAATTAAAATTTTGGTTGACAGAAAAAAAAATAAAATAAAAATAATGAGAAGTATCCAGCTATAAAAAAGTTTCAGCGGAAAATAAAAGAGATAACCATCGCGATAAATAAACATATATAAATTGTTGATTTAACAAGTTTTTGATGATTTACTTTAAAATATTGTATAGAGTAAGAAAAAGAATCGGAATACCCCTTTCTACACCAAGTTCTTCAACTGTATCGGCAAATTGGCGGTGCAGATCGCTCGTCCATGGATGTCGTGACATTTCCCACTTGCCACAAATTTAACAATAATCTGGATTATTTTATAGATTTTAATCCAGGAGTTCAGTTCTATGTTTGTTTAGAAAGAACTGATTATCTTTTGTTCAATTTATAAATTAATTTAAAACTATAAAAATAGAAAATATAGATTGGTGCTAGATTGTTTTTAAAAAAAGAATAGTTTCCATATATTCTTAAAAAAATCAACCAAATTCCTTTATTTGAATATCATAATAATTTAAGTTTCCAAATGTGTTTTTAAAGTAATATTATACTAATATTTTAATATATAAAAAAAGATTTACCAAAATTATATTTTCTTTTCTAAAGATAGTGTAAGAACTAAAAACTAATACTATGAGAAGGTAAAAAATCTATTTCATAATCACTAGGATTTTTAGATTTAATGTTGAACTTCTATTTTATGAGCTGTCATTATTACCTTTAACTAGGTTATACGCACTATGCGCGGGATCTGTTTTTAGATAAAATCATATCTATTGCAATTTTTTTAAAAAAAAATTATATATATATATATATATATATACTGTAGAACCTCTATAAATTAATACTCATAATAAATTAATAAAATTTATCGGTCCAAGTTGGACCAGTATAACAATTGACACATTTCGATAAAATAATAAGATAATAATTTTTTGAAAATCCTATGTAAAAATATGGTCCCATCAATATTATAAATTAATAATCTAATAAACTAAATATATATATATATATATATACATATATATAAGAAAATTTAGTGAAATATAACTCTATTGTTGTTTGTCTATTCTTGAATTTGCATTCTTGTTGGAACTCATCTCAAATCTTTTTCATTGTTCTCTTCTCAATCGCATTCAAAAATTATGGAGAGTCAAGATACAATAATTGTTTATTTAGTAACTGGTTCTAAAAGATATCTTATATCTTTTTCGACTTCATCATTACCATAAAGGATAGTAGCAGAATTTTTTCTAAACTCTAAACTTCTAAAATTTATTATTTTTACCTAAATAATTTAATCAACAATTGATTCATCATATTACGATAACCAATATTATAAATTAAGAAAATTATTTAAAAATGTAAATGTTAACAAAAGTATTTATGTTGTAATAGAAAACTTTCAAAATTATGAAAATAAGAAAATATCTTCATAAGTTAATATTTTATTAATTTATTGATAAATGAATAATTATTAAATTATCGATAAATTAAAACCTTTATAAATTAATAAAATTCCATGGTCCCGACCTTATTAATTTATAGAAGTTTTATTGTATCCCCTATATATTAAAAGAGAAGCATTCTCACCAAAAAAGCTGATGTGTCAGCATTAAAGAGCTCAATGCACATTTTTGCAAAATCCCTTAATTTTTCTAATTAATTACATATTTGTGCCATTTTATTTATTTGCACAAAAAAAAAGTGCATAAACGAAAACCCTACACATACCTATCCTCACTTATAAATACTTTCTTCCTAACACTCACGAGAAAAAACAAACAAACTTCATCTTCAACTTTCACATGCCTTCTTTCACCAAGCTTTACGTGAGTCTTTTTCATCATGGTTCGAGCGTAATAGCCAATACCAATTATCTACAAATATCATTTATGATGAACATCCTCCTAAGTTTGTTTATAATGTGGAGAAAAAACAGTAGCAGAAAAAAACAGTATTCTTTACCAATTGGGAGCCTTTACTCGGTAAGTATTCAAAGTTTTATGATGATCAAGTCCACATTTTAATTGGTAAAAAATATGATGATAATCAAATTATCAATAATGATGATGATCAAATTATCAAATATGATGATGATCAAGTCCAAAGTTTTGTGATGATCAAATAAACAATAATCACATAAGTAAAAAATATTCAAAAGTAAAGACGATATTTAAGGAGAATTTCCTATAATTAAGTCGTTTATTTCATATTATTTAGATATTATCTTTAAATAATATTTAATTTTCTTATAATTGTTACAAATTAATTTGTAAAGTAAACTGAAAACGTCCCCTACTAACTTTTTTCCCACAATGTAAAATGATACTGAGTATAAATAAAATGATACTAACTATAAAGGTATTTAATGCCTAAAATCACTCAAATTAAATCAAACTATCCAATTTCAACCAACTAAATTTAAATTCAAATATATTAAAGGTAAATTTGTTACTATCAAAATTGGACAATTAAATTCAAAAACTTATAAATGTAAACATGTTAAATTTAGTTATATTTTCAATAACATTATTTTCGATTTGATATTATCAAACATACAAAACTGAATAGATTTTAAATATAATTATATAACGATTTTCCTTTTTTTCCTTAAATATTTATGTCAAACCGAAATTAACAAAATCTAAAATAACTACAATTTTTTTTGTTAGTATTTTAAAATATTTTGGAATAAGGCTAAACAAATATTATACCCCTTATCCAGTAAGGCTACCGGGACGGTTTTGACCCGCTTAAGGATTTAGGTCATTCGTTTCGAGAAGTTTTAATATTTTTTATGGTTTTTATCTGTTTCATAATTTACAAGTTTTATACAATTCCGATTAATCACTAATTTGGTAAACTTTAGATTCAGGTATGTTGTTTTGTGAATCTTAATTTTATGCTGAAACTTTTATTATTTCAAAAATCATAAACTGGATGAAACTAAACTAATATAAGTTTGAACGGTAAATGATTTAACAAATAATTATATCTATATATGTAACTCTATGTATACATAATATATTACAAACCTTATAGTAAACATAGTTTTTGAAATCAATCACGCAAATATGTGCGAGTCCGTACATAGTTAGTTATAAATTGATATTAGTTAATTCCATAAATTGAAACTACCACATAAACTAATTCATTAGCTTTTACACTTTTTTTTCTTTTCTTTCACAAACACTATTTTCAGCCGACAATATGTACTGATAGCCGACAATATGTACTGATAGCTATTGTGTAAGTCACTTGCCCCGTCTCACATTCTTGCTTCATAGCCTATTCATAAACCTTAACTGCTTCTCCAAAACGTCTTTGCTTACATAACTGATTTAGGTTTTGGAATGTGCGAAAATAAAAACGAAAGCAAGTAAATGTGAATTAAGATCAGGTATTCAAGGCATTGGATTTTGGGGATATCTCCAGGAATCATAGTTCTTGGGTACACTTACTTTTTGCTAGTCTTGGTACTTTTTGCTAGTCTTGGTACTTAATCTCAAACTTACATAATTATTCAAGGTATATACTATATTTTGCATAAAAATTTGGATATATATCCTACTTGGGGAAAGACAAAGTTTGTAAAGATAGACTATGTGCACTTGAAATTTCTCAACTGGATTCTCACCGATTAAAAAATAAAAATAGGAGTTTTGAGAAACTGTTCTGGACACATGTCACATTCTAACATGTTAGATTTTTTCCTTTTTGATTCATTTTTTAAATAAATAATAATATATATATAAAGATTAATATAATAATACTAAAATGATGATTATATATATTGTTAACCCAAACCAGTTATGCCATATAACAACATCGCATGATATTTCAACTCGCGGTACACCGCGGAAAAACTTCGTAAAAGTTTAACTATATTTTTAATATTTAAAATGTTTTATAAAGTTTATTTTTTAATAAATAGAAATATTTATAATATTTCAACTTCATATAAAGTATAAATATTTCTAATATTTTAAATTAAAAAAAAAATTAAATTCTCTTAATAAAGAATCAGAATAAACAGAATAAACTTTTAAATTTGGATGCCTAATAAATCAAACTTACTGCTAATTCATATTCAAATTCAATTGGTAGTTTTACAGTATGACTATGAATACTTATCCAGTATTTTCAGGCGATGTGGAACATTGTATACTTATTTTTTATACATAAGTTGAGTATTATATATCCATTCAGAAAATTTTGAATTACACTATATAAACAAAAAATCACTAATTTTTAACTAATTATATTATATAATAATTCAAAAGAATTTAAATATAAAATCAAATAAAAGTGAAAGGAGAATCATATATTTATATTTTAATTAGGTGTAGAGATTTCATTCTCTTTAAAATTTTACCTATAATTGATTTTAGAATTTTGGTAACTAAATTTTTTAGGGATTAACATTGCAAATAAAATTTTAAATAAGCATAATTTCAAAATTTGATTAAATTTTAAATAAGCATATTTATAAAATTTCAAATAAGCATAATTATAAGAATAATTATAAGGGTAACTAAATTTTGTAGGGATGAACATAAAATGTAGTTCAAAATTTTTAATATATATAAAGCAAATTAAATTACAAATACTGTTTTTTTTTTCTGGATATATATTCAACTGTCCAACTTTAGTTACAATTACTCTCTTAATTACTGTCATGTACTTTTGAATCATGAGGCTCAATTACTCTTTCTCAAAACACTATCGAACTAAAACTTTAACAATATATATGTAATCTATACACGCTTTGTGATGAATTCTTACCCTTAATGTGTATCGTTCAATTATTGTGGAGACAAGATTTTCCAATTAAAACTAACCTAACCAACCTCTCATGTGTTAAAATCCGGTCAGCTGACAAATCTTTAGTTGGTCTGCCACATGACTAGCGATAAATAAAAGAGGACTTCAAGAAAAATACCCAAAGTTATTGTTGATTTTTGAAAAATATAGTCTTATAAATATTTTTAGTAGTAGACGGAATTGAGGCCTTCAGAATCTTAGCAAGTATGTCAGGATTTGCTGCAACTAGATTATCTTACATGCTAAGCAGTTTTAGTGGCAGCTTCAGAAACTTTCGCATGTGAGATCCATATATATATAAGGTGGTGTCGTCAAACAAAAAAGAAGTTTTCTTACCATCCTTCTCGATAAACTGAGGAAAACTAGAAGTTTATCTCGTAGCTTTAGGAGTTTTTGTCCAAACCCATGAACCACGATGATATATAGATCCAACAAGAAAAATTATAACAATTTGTTTGTGTTTCTTTTTATTTTAACAAAGAGAATGGTTACTAAAGATATGGTAATGTAGTGGTTAGCACTTGGAACTAGTTATATTGTGCCCCTAATTCAATCTCTCTTTAAGAAGAAATTAAACGTAATATATTTTTGAAGGGAATAAATTAAAACTTTCTCCATGCGAAAAATTAGAATTTAAGTTTGAACTTGAAATTATCAAAAAAATAATATTGAATAATTTGTATGTTTCGTTTAAAATTTTTGTCAAGACCAAAAGATAGATAGATAGATACACAGATAAAGACATGAACATATTGATATATATATCATCTTACACAACACACAAGGTAGCAGAAGACAAATTTGAAAGCGAAAGTTTAACTCGGAAAATAAGTTTTATTTCATGGAAAACAAAAAAATGTATATATTTTCGGATATTATCTTGGTAATACATCATTGCCCATTTCAAACACCCAAGATTTCAGATGCAAAAAAAAAATCTTGGGAAAAAGGTCGGAAAAAAATAGGCAATAATGTAGTCCCAAAAATAGAATCCTTTTTTTTTTACTAGAAAATAAGAAATTTAAAAATCTTGAATTATAAGAATGTGAGGGAACTATACTTCTTCAGGCCATTCAATGACACTCTTCAACGATGGTTTCCACCTCCGACATAATCTCTGGCGAGACTTCTCTTCTTCTGCCGCAGCAGCCTCTCCTGCCAATCTTTCTTCCTCAAGTTCTTTAAGAAAATCTCCAAATGAAGCCAACGAAGCATCTCCTCCTTTGTTTGCACCGTCTGCGTTTAGTTGGAAAAGTATGAGTTTTTCTAACTCAGCTCTTATTAGAACAATCTTCACCTTCCGATCTTTTCTTTTGTAATCTTTCTTCATCACTTCTTCATATTGTTCTTCTTGTTCAACAACATTTTCATTGTTTCTTCCGACTAAACAGTTTCCCATTATGATCAATAATATGGAGTTTTGATACCCACACAAAAACAAAAAGGAGAAGGAAAGAAAAAAGGAAACTTGGGATATGCCCAAGAAAAAAAAAACCTTTCCTCTTGTTCCTTTTTTTGTGTGTGTGTGTTCTGTGTAGTATGATTTAGATTTTAAAGTTTCATGGATCCATTGAGGTATTATATATAATGTGTGTATAAAGAGAGGAGGAGGGAGAGAGAGAGAGAGAGAGAGAGAGAGAGAGATCGTTGACTCCTATATAGTAAGGCTGCTATATTGATTGGTTTTTTTAGTTTTAGGTTTAAAATGGTGAGGGCCGTTAAACCTGTTGAAAGTCGCAACAGTTGAACCATGCATAAGTTCAATCACACTACCTGGTAAAGGAAACGATCCCAAATGAATGATGTTAAGGCTAAGAGACCTATGACTGTCAAATCAGTTGTCAGATTCGTCCAAGCCAATTAAACCGTTCTCATTTTTATGAAGTATTCACGCTTTAGAAATTCGCATGTTTGTTCTTCATGTGTAAACCCTATGGTGTTGGGAATTACTGTATCTCTTTCACACGTGACAGGAAAGAATAATATCGAAAACAAATATATAACCTACATTGGCTACATGCACGTTAAAGATTTCAAGTTATGGTAAACAGAAACCGAGTTTTAAACTTAATAAATCTTTTGATAATTTTTTTTATATGGCGCATTGCGTGGATTAACCATCTAAAACTTCACTAATTTTCTTGATTAGTTATACAATTAAAGAAAATGTCATTATAGGTTCAGTCGTAATCTTAACAGAATCTGAAATATTTAGTTATTCTAATGAGATTGAGTATGAATTGTGTCAGCTATTATGATAGAAATTAAACTTAAATCAACAAATTTCGCATAGGAGTATTCACCAATTCTTATCCTTTTGTTTTGGTGTCTAGAAATTAGTATTTAGTATTTACGTAGATTTCTAGTAGTTAATATTAAAGTAACTAATAAAATATGATTGTAGAAGAAGACAGTAAGCACATGTTCTGTCTGATTAGTTGGGTCTTTGAACCAAACCAAAACCGTGTTAAAAAATCCTGGCAAATTTCATTTATTAATTTGTACCAACTACCAACCTACCTTATTATTTTTTATAAAAATGATCATCATTCATTAGATTCTATAATAAACTAATATTTCAGTTTGAATGAACCTATTATATATTCTCTCGCTCTTTTTAAAAAAAAATAATAATTCTAATCATTCTTGTTAGTTATATTACAATTGGAAGGAGTTTTAGGTAGTCTTAGATATAATTTCAAATCTGAAAATGATTAGCCGTATTTCAAATTAAACTACAATGCCAAACATCTGTAAATATGATATATCAAGCAGAAAACAAAATAAAATTGGAACCGTAGTGCAATGTGATACTCCAATCATTGAATTTGTTCTTAGCATAATTCATAACATAATAACTATGTTTGATATTTGAATTTTATAAAGAAAAAACGTAACTGGATAATGATATAATTACAAGTGAATTAAATATAATTAAGCCCTTCACATCTCGAAGAGACGTTTCCATAACACCGTACGTGTTGTATAGTTGATTAAACGCACCAATTCTTAACTTCGTACTTTCGTAGAAAGTCATTTACCAAAAAAAAAATTAATAGAAATTTGCAAAGAAACAATAAACAGTTCTGTATGAGTAAAACTACTCTAGTGATGGGCTTGCTGGCCTTAGCGTGACTCTTCTATTCCTACTATGCCAAATTTCAATCTTTGGATTGTTTTCCTCGTATAGGAGTTAAAATGCAAAGTAAGTTCGTCCAAAAGCCATATATATTGGCACAAATGTAGGAATTTCAAATAGCGAATCTGATTCTAGTATTCTACCCCAGTCCAAGTTTATTTGGGTTTAAGAATTTGATGGACGAGTTTAATCTACTCATTTATTTTACAATTTATTTTGTAGGTTGAGATTTATATATTTAAACTCAAAACTGTAACATGTATGCATGGGTTTAATATGTTATATGGGATGTTCATATATATATATATATATATATATTAGATAAGTAAAAAAAAAAAGAAAAAAACATATACCATATGATTATAAAACTAACGAGATTATTCGAGTAAAAATTTTAAATCAAGTAGAAAAAAGCATAGTATAATTCTAAAACCATAAATCAAAAAACCATCATACCATTTATTTTAACAATATTTCAATGAATTTGCAACATAGTTTTATTTACGTAAAAAGATATTACAGTAATATTTTGTTTAAGTTTATCTAAATAACTTTCTTTTTTTAACTAATTCAATATAATTACACATTAACATCTATTTGAACTCCAAAAGAACGTCTATCTTCTTTTTGTAGTTAAACACTTATATTATGTTTCTTTTATTGCATTTTAAATTTTAACTAACTAAGATAACTAAATTTCTTTGGATATAAGTTGAATTATAAAACTAAAGCATTTACGTACAAAACAGAAACATATCAAATTTGAAGAATCACCTTTTTAATGAAATAAGTTTCATTCTTAAAATAGCTATTAATGAATTGTGTTACTCCAAATTTGGAGTACCACTATTTTTTTTTTCTGGACAAAGAGTAACACTATTTATTATTCTATTTTTGGAGTTAAAGTTGGAGATGGTGCTCTTATCACTACCGGTTCTTAAGCCACAACCTCACTCAATCACATAATTTTTATTCAAATATAGCAAATAGCAATTGGTCATAATTTTTTTTTGCAAGAGATTCATTTTGCAAGAGAACAAGAGAGAAAAATGACGTCGCAGAAGAGATTCATTTTTGAGGTGGAGGCGGCTAAGGAAGCCACCGATGGAAACCCCTCTGTTGGCCCTGTTTATCGTAGTACTTTTGCACAGAATGGTTTCCCAAATCCCATCGACGGAATCCAAAGCTGTTGGGATATTTTCCGGTCAGAATCGCGTCTCTTTTTATGTTTTAACGATAAATAATGTGTTCATTCATGCCATTAGTTTTTCTTGATGCATTATTGTTATATCTTTTGAACGATTTTTCTTTTAATATGTTTTAATCCCAAAAAAAAATGCTTTGGTCCATGATTGTTGCATTGACTGTTTTAAACAAGTGGTTGTGAACTTGTGATTGTGATAAACGTATATCGATTATGGATCTTGGGAGAAAAAAATCTTGTTTAGTAAGAAGCATTTGTTAGTTTACTTAGTGGCTCTATATGGATGAATGTTGGACTTCTAATGAAAATCAATAATTAATAAATGTTTTTTTTTCTGTATATCGTGTTTCTTCTTGCAGCACGGCTGTTGAGAAATATCCAAACAATCGAATGCTTGGTCGCCGTGAGATTGTGAACGGAAAGGTATTTTTATTTTATTTTTTAATTTTATTTTTATTGAGTTTTTAGTATAAGATGTTGTGTTTTTGAGTTGATAGTTTTATCAATATGTAGGCAGGGAAGTACGTGTGGAAAACATACAAAGAAGTATATGATATCGTCATAAAACTTGGAAATTCTCTACGTAGTTGTGGGATTCAGGAGGTTAAAATTCATATTTACGTGTTTTGTTTTTTATACATCTTCCAATGTGATTATATCGTGCCTTAAGTTTGTATGTTATGTTCTGATATGTGGAAATGCTAGGGAGAAAAATGTGGTATCTATGGTATAAATTGTACTGAGTGGATCATTAGCATGGAGGTATGTGGAACGTCTAAACTTTGCTAATATCTATGATGTTCTTTTACTTTGACTTGATTAATGGTGCACTTGTAATGTAGGCATGTAGTGCACATGGCCTCTATTGTGTCCCTTTATACGATACATTAGGTATATAAATGCACCTGTCGTTATATTTATCGTGTCTTTTGATGATCCTCTTTTGAGTCTTCTAGATCTTGTGTATTAACACACAGTCCGGTTTTTGAACACAGGCGCTGGTGCTGTGGAATTTATTATTTCACATGCAGTGGTTTCGATTGCGTTTGTGGAGGAGAAGAAGATCACTGAGGTATCTTTCACTTATAGGCTATATAGCATATACTAACTCCAGAGATAGGCTTTTTAAATTTTAATTATTCTGAAGATTTTAAATGTATCTTTCTTTTTGACTCTCAGATTTTTAAGACTTGTCCAAACTCAACAAAATATCTGAAGAGTGAGTAATACTAAGTGAATCATTCACCCTTTTCGTTTAAAAATAGTTGTGATGATAATGATACAATTTTTACAAATGAAGCTGTTGTGAGCTTTGGCGGTGTAAAACCGGAAGAGAAAGAAGAAGCTGAAAAATTGGGGTTGGTAATACATTCTTGGGATGAGTTTTTGAAGCTGGTAGGATCATTACATATAATTTGATCATTACATATAAATATGATTGAAAAATGATCATTACATAGAATATGATTTGAAATATATTTCTATTGTGGTTATCTGTGACAGGGTGAAGGTAAAGAATATGATCTCCCAACTAAAAAGCAAAGCGACATATGTACGATTATGTATACTGGTGGAACCACCGGTGATCCGAAGGGAGTTCTGATTTCGAACGAAAGCATTGTTACTATAACTACTTGAGTGATGCATTTCCTTGAGAATGTTAAGGCAACCGTGAGTTTCTTTCCATTTATCATGATTCACATTGAAGCAGCAATATTTAAAGTTTTAAGTTACATTGAATTTTGCAAAACAAAACAGATATCTGAGAGGATGTGTATATTTCTTATCTTCCTCTCGCCCACGTATTTGACCGGGCTATCGAAGAATGTGTTATTCAAGTAGGGGGTTCTATTGGTTTCTGGCGAGGGGTGAGTGAGTATAACTCAAATCTAAGCTTCCAAGTACATGATTTTTTTTTTTCTTTTTTTGTACTCCTATTTAAGAGTATAATGTTTCTATATCATGTCCTCAGGATGTCAAATTGTTGATTGAAGACCTTGGTGAGCTAAAACCAAGTATCTTTTGTGCCGTTCCTCGTGTCCTAGATCGAGTATACACAGGTATTCATTACTGAGCTCTGGTGAAAATATTTTCATTCAGTTAACTAGAGCATAATATATATACTTTAATTTGTTTCATCTTTTCAACCACTTATACTGTAATATATTATCTCCAACAGGACTCCAACAGAAATTATCTGGTGGTGGTTTCTTCAAAAAGAAGGTGTTTGATGTTGCTTTCTCCTAGTAAGTCCTTTTGTTTGTCACTTAAACCTGACCTTAAATGCATGTAGATATCTAACACACTCGATCGTCTTCAGTAAATTTGGAAATATGAAGAAGGGACAGTCTCATGTGGCGGCAGCTCCATTTTGTGACAAACTTGTATTCAACAAGGTAAGTAATCTTCAATAACATCAGAAACTCTTTTGAGACTTTAACCCTCATATGTAATCTCTCTCAAGGTTAAACAAGGACTTGGAGGCAATGTGAGGATTATTCTATCTGGAGCAGCTCCTCTTGCTAGTCACATAGAATCATTTCTAAGAGTTGTGGCATGTTGTCATGTTCTACAAGGATATGGTAAACCTCTATACCCAAAAGAGATTCACTTAGAGATAACAATTTCTGAACTTATGGTTGTTTATTTGTCGGTAGGTCTAACCGAGAGCTGTGCTGGAACCTTTGCAACGTTCCCAGACGAACTAGACATGCTTGGAACAGTTGGTCCACCGGTGCCAAACGTGGATATACGCCTTGAATCTGTCCGGGAAATGAATTACGATGCTCTTGGAAGTACTCCGCGTGGCGAAATCTGCATCCGTGGAAAAACTTTGTTTTCGGGGTACTACAAACGTGAAGACCTCACAAAAGAAGTTCTTGTTGATGGCTGGTTGCACACAGGTTACGTTATTAATTAGAAAAACCACAACATTTTGAGTTTTTGATTTTTTATCATTGTAAATGTCAGTTCTTTTCTTTACCTTATTTTACTCTGCATATTTCACCAGGTGATGTTGGTGAGTGGCAACCAAATGGAAGTATGAAGATAATTGACCGGAAAAAGAACATATTCAAACTCGCGCAGGGAGAGTATGTCGCAGTTGAGAATTTAGAAAATATCTACAGTCAAGTAGAAGCTATTGAGTCAGTAAGTTATATTAATTGTAGCCTAGCTAGTCATTATAATTGTTATTTCACCGTTTCCAACTCAAAATCAATTGGGAACGAGTGTAGTAGATGTCACATATATATTAGTCTACATCTCATCTCAGTTTTGTATGGGATTCCTAACATTAATTAACTGACATCTTCATCAGCATAAAGTTACATCAATATGATTTTTTTTTATATAGGTATGGGTGTATGGAAACAGCTTTGAGTCCTTCCTTGTCGCAGTTGCTAATCCGGCCCAGCAAACTCTTGAACGATGGGCCGTGGAGAATGGAGTAAATGGAGACTTCAACTCCATCTGCCAAAACGAAAAGGCAAAAGCATTCATACTTGGCGAGCTCGTTAAAACCGCTAAAGAGAAAAAGGTTTTCTTATTTTTCTCTTTCTCCTCTTTATTTGGAACTTTCTTTTGGTTTTTAACTCTATGCATTTGTAGTTGAAGGGTTTTGAGATCATTAAAGCTGTTCATCTAGAACCAGTTGCTTTCGACATGGAAAGAGACCTTCTTACACCAACCTACAAAAAGAAGAGGCCTCAATTGCTCAAATACTATCAGGTAATATTAAAACATTAGGCTTTATCAAGCTTTTAAAGATTTAGGTTTTAATATCACTTTTTATTGGCGTTATTGAACAGAGTGTGATAGATGAAATGTTTAAGACAACAAAGGAAGGTCAAGCTTCCGGACAGTAGTTTTTTTTTTCCTACTTATCTAATTCATTCTTTCTTTTGCATAAGACATTAAGGTTCCCTAATTAAATAAGTTTGTATTGATATTTTGAGATATTACATAGCAACTTGACATGCTACAAGTCCAACACGTCTTGATTTTTACTTCCTTGGAAAGTTCCACATATGACATATGGTTCCAAACTTGGACGTGGAATCTATCTCGCAATCGGTAGAGAAAATAGTAGTATAAATTGGGTTATTAGACATGTCATTAATGGATTTGAATGTAGCTGAAAGTAAATTTTTGTGATTGGATTAACAAAAAAAGAAATAATTTTTTTTTTGTGATTGGTAAGTAAATGTCACTAATAGATTTGAATGTAATTATGTAATTGTGTCAAAAAGTACTTGGTAAGTAAATGTCAATAAATTATAAGGATCCAATATGGTGTTTGGTTTTTAAAAGATGAAAAGATAGAGCTTTTTTGTTTTGTCTCTCCAACTGCCGACGACCGACGTGATGATGTATTATGTTTAGCTTATGCTGATGGGGTGATGGTGTTTGATATGTATAATTTATTCTCCATAAATATAAAATTTGTTCAACAAAAAAACATGTGTACAATGAATGCAATATTGAGAGTTTAAAGTAATGAAAATGAGCAGAATTAAAGATACAACAAAATAAGTAGTCTAGTGGCTTCGAATGTGAAACCACCATCAACAAAAGCATCCGTGCCCGACGTTTGAATGGTGCTGAAGCGATTGCGGATGTTTTTGATATGTATCATTGATCCATCGATCTCTCTATCTCTATCCATCCCGTTTTCATTGAAAGCAACGAAAGGATATTTAATACTTGAGCCATAAAAAATGCTTCAAGGGTGGTTTTTAAAACCCTCATTCCTTCAATGAAAGATCCACGATTCCAGAATGGTGTAACCAATATAAGATCAGATAAGACCTCACACAATACATCATACCAGATGTATTATACATCCACATTAAACCAAGATAACCAGAATTAACCGGTATAACCAACTATATGCTAATACGCCCCTCTCAAGTCTTTATCCTCGAAGTGTCTGGTTAGGAAGATAAAGACTTGACAATGATATTCTCTGAAACAAATGATGGAAAGGTCCTGGATGAAGTGGCTTTGTAAGGATGTCAGCATGTTGATTCTCTCGGAAGCAACGTGCAATGCTTTTAAATTTCCAGCCTTGATCTGATCTCTAACAGTATGACAATCAATCTCTATGTGCTTTGTTCGCTCATGAAAGACTGGATTCATGGCAATATGTAAAGCTGATTTGTTATCACAAAACAACTTAGCTGGACATGTAACCTGAATGTGAAGATCTCGCAGCAATTGTTGAAGCCAAATGATCTCACAAGTTGCTTGTGCCATGCTTCTGTATTCAGACTCTGTATTGCTTCGGCTAGCCACTCCTTGCTTCTTTGACTCTGTTTGCAGATCTCCTAGTATCCTTGCAATTCGCCCAATCAGCATCAGAAAAAGCATTTAAGCAAAGTTCAGAGTCAGCCGAATACATTAATCCCTGTCCTAGATTATTTTTAATATACCGTAGAACCTTATACGCTGCTTGAAGATGAACATCAGAAGGAGCTGAAATTAATTGACTCAACTAATGAACTGCAAACGTAATATCAGGTCTGGTAATGGTTAGGTAGAGTAACATGCCAATGAGTACGCGATAGGACCGAGGATTATCCAATTTCGTGCCCATATCCTTGGTAAGATGCAAGTTAGGATCCATAGGAATAGGACTGGGTTTACATCCAAGAAATCCTGCATCATCCAACAAGTTTTGAGCATATTTTCTCTGACACAAGGAAATACCTGCCGAGGATCTTGAAATCTCCAAACCAAGAAAAAATCTAGCAGGACCAAGGTCTTTTATCTTGAACTCCGACTTCAGTAAGTCTTTTAAAGTGGTGACTACATTGTCATTGTTGCTGGCAATCATGATATCATCCACATATACTAGTACAACAATCACTATATCACCTTGAAACTTAGCAAAAAGAGTATTGTCTGCAGGAGACTGAATGAAGTTTGCACCCAAAAGAACAGAAGACAACCTTTTGTACCACTGACGTGAAGCCTGTTTCAGTCCATACAGTGACTTTCGTAACCTGCAAACCGGGTTTGGAGGCAAGGTAACATTCGGTGGTGGAGTATATCCTTGAGGTAAACTCATGTAAATCTCTTCATCAAGGTCTCCATGAAGGAAAGCATTGGAGACATCCATCTGTGTCAAAGTCCATCCAGTTGCTGCAGCTAAACCAAGCATAAGTTTTACACTAGTCAATTTTGCAATAGGGGAAAAGGTATCCAAGTAATCAATTCCCTCTTGTTGTGTAAAACCCTGAGCGACCAACCGAGCTTTATAACCTTCCACTGTACCATCTGGATTGTATTTAATGGTAAACACCCATTTACAACCAACGACGTTCTTACCCGGTGGCAACGATTCTACATCCCAGGTATTAGCAAGTTCAAGAGCCTGAAGCTCTGCATCTGCTGCATTTGTCCATTTTCAGATTTCATAGCCTGATGAAACGTTTTAGGTTCGGTTTCGATATTATGAGAAAAGATATAAGATTGAAAAAGAGGAGTATACCTATCATAAGAAATGACTGAAGAAATAGGATAAGGTGTAGTTATTTTGGTAGGAAGGACTTTATCTATGGATAAGGTAGATATAGGAGTAGTAGGAGGTAAAGAAGATGAAAAGGGGACAAGAGAACAGTGATACTCAGATAAGTAACTAGGAGCTTTAGTAAGTCGCTTAGGCCTAGCAATGATTTGAGTACTCTCGTCTGTACCCTGTGCTGCTACATTACCCTCTGGTGCATATACTAATGATGATGCAGATGATAATGATGCAGGAGCTCTATCTGGGTTAAAAATTAAGCTATCTTCATCAATCAAAGGCATAGATTCCACAAAATGTAAAGGAACAGGTAATGGTAGAATAGAGTTTGGAAACATGTCTACAGCTTTTGTAACTAAATCACTAGTCTTAAAAGGAAAAGTAGTCTCACGAAAAATCACATTTCTAGATATTGAAACAACTTGAGACTCCAAACCTAAAACCTTATAACATTTATAACCAGTTGGATATCCTAAGAAAACAGCAAGTTTAGCTCTAGGATCAAATTTTGTCCTCTGCTGAACATTAGTAGAAACATAACAAAGACATCCAAAATTTTTTAAAAGAGAGTAATCAGACAGTTTTCGCAAAAGAAGTTCATAAGGAGATTTATTTGCCAAAAGAGTAGAAGGTAATCTATTTATTAAGAAAACTGCAGTAAGTATACAATCACTCCAAAATTGCAAAGGAATATTAGACTGAAAAAGTAAAGACCTAGCTACATTCAAAAGATGTTGATGCTTTCTCTCTACTACAGAATTTTGTTGTGGAGTGTATGCACATGAAAAATAATGTTGCATGCCATGTTCTTTGATTAAGTCTGGAAAAGCTAACTCAGGGGCATTGTCCGATCTTATAGCTTTTATTTGTTTATTAAACTGTGTCATTACTAATTTCATGAAAGCTGGAAAAGCAATTGCAACATCTGATTTCTTTCTTAACATGTATACCCAAGTTGTTCTAGTACAATCATCCACCAAAATAAGAAAATATTTAAAACTTTCTATAGATTCAACACTAAAAGGACCCCAAACATCCATATGGACAAGATCAAAAGGATTATCTGATAAATTGTTGTGACAAACATATGCTAACCTCTTCTGCTTTGCCAAAGGGAAAATAGAGCAGTGAGGAGAAGAAGAATTTATAGATTTCAATGTAGGTATAGAACTAACAAGTTTTTGTAAAATAATAGAAGAAGGATGCCCTAAACGCTGATGCTAAAGCTGACTATCATCAATTACAGAACCAGCGAAACGCTGAAGAGAGGAACAAGCTGCAGGTGTTGATGTAGAGAGGGTCGCATTCTCTTGTTCCAGAATGTATAGATTGTGAAATAGTCTATCCCTCCCAATCATCAAGCCCTGAGAAAGTTCCAGTATGAAACAACAATATTCAAAGAAATGTGCAGAACAGTTTAAAAACTTTGCCAAACAACTAATGCTAATGAGATTGAATTTAAAATCTGGAACATGTAAAACATTATGCAGAACTAATGTTTGAGTGATATGAACTGTCCCTGTATGTGTGATGGAAACCCTAGCACCATTAGGTAGAGTGACAGTGACACCAGATACAGACTTAAGTTTTCTAAACAATGCTAAATTCGAACAAACATAACTAGATGCCCCACTGTCAATTATCCAAGCATCATGAGGAAGAAATTTTTGAAGAATAGAAAGAATATGATCTTTAAAAACGAGATTATTATTCTCATATTTAAGGGAAGTAGAAGGAAAAGGGATTATAGGTCCAGAAGTAGACGTATGTGCCATCAGACCATGTTCTGTAATGGTTGCAGTAGCACCAGAGGTACCAGAAGAAGTGTAACATCCGCAAACCAGAATCTCGGTTTGGGATGTGCATCGATCGATGTTGGAGGAGCATCAGTCGATGCAGGTCAATTTCCTGCGTTTTGACTTAAGTTAAACTCTGCGTTTTGGGCAAAGAGAAAAGGGGAAAAACCCTTAAGTCGTTTCTTTTGTCTCATTAGACGACTTTGGCCGTTTTTGAGAGAAAAGAGAAGAGAGAAGAGTGTTCTTGGTGTTCTTGGAGATTTCTGTGGATTGGTGACTTTTTCTGGTGAGATCTGAGGCTTAGGGCGTTGTAGGAGGCTTCTAGAAGTGTTTTCCTGCGTGATTAAGGTTCAGAATCTTCTTGGCAAAGGTAAGTGCATGACCATGGCTTATCTGTTTGTTTGTGGTTGCAGGAACAAAGATCCGGCGAGAAGGTTCGGGGAAAATGATGCTTGGCATGTGCATCGGTCGAGTCGGTCGATGCACTATGTGTGTCGGTCGATGCTAGTGCGAGGACGGCGCGGATTGAACTAGGAGCATCGGTCGATGCCATGTGGAGGCATCCGTCAATGCGATTAGAGTTTCCGCATGATGTCGAGCATGCGTCGATCGATGCAAGTGGAAGCATCGGTCGATGCAAGTGAACCTTGTGTCGATCGATGCATACCTTCTGTCGGTCGATGTTGGTCCCTAATGGTGTTGGTCAATGCGAGCTTTGTGTCGGTAGATGCAGAGCCTGGTTTGTTTGTTGACTGTTGTTTGATGGTTAGAGTATCTCTATTGCTTGTGTGTATAGCCCAATAGATGGGAGGATTGCCTTACTTAGTGTTTATAAAATACTCATGCATTGCAATTTGTGTTTGTGGTGCAGGTAAAGGCAAAGTGTGATCGTGGAATCAAGGCAATGAAGAGGAAGATGTTCTAGTGGTTCACTTGGTTTTCTGGCTTCTGTTAGTTTGCTAGAGTTGAGTCCTAAAATGTTATTTAGGATTGCTGGTTCTCTGGTTTATGCTATTTGGATCATTAGTTTATGATTTGGAATTAATGTTGGTTATTGGTTATTATTTATTGGATTATTTATTGGATATTGGTATCTGTTATTTCTGCTGTTGGTTGTGTTTGAGGTTAGGTGGCTAGTGCGTATGGGACCACTAGCTGTAGTGTATTTATTATTATTATTTATTATTTANCTGTCGGTCGATGTTGGTCCCTAATGGTGTTGGTCAATGCGAGCTTTGTGTCGGTAGATGCAGAGCCTGGTTTGTTTGTTGACTGTTGTTTGATGGTTAGAGTATCTCTATTGCTTGTGTGTATAGCCCAATAGATGGGAGGATTGCCTTACTTAGTGTTTATAAAATACTCATGCATTGCAATTTGTGTTTGTGGTGCAGGTAAAGGCAAAGTGTGATCGTGGAATCAAGGCAATGAAGAGGAAGATGTTCTAGTGGTTCACTTGGTTTTCTGGCTTCTGTTAGTTTGCTAGAGTTGAGTCCTAAAATGTTATTTAGGATTGCTGGTTCTCTGGTTTATGCTATTTGGATCATTAGTTTATGATTTGGAATTAATGTTGGTTATTGGTTATTATTTATTGGATTATTTATTGGATATTGGTATCTGTTATTTCTGCTGTTGGTTGTGTTTGAGGTTAGGTGGCTAGTGCGTATGGGACCACTAGCTGTAGTGTATTTATTATTATTATTTATTATTTATTAATTAGAAAAAGGGTCAGGCTGTTTCAATTTGGTATCAGAGCCCTTACGGTTCTAGGTTTGGGTTCACTAGGTTTATGTTGTTAATGTTGGGATTGCATGTCTTGATTGATTATGCGACTTAGTCAATTGTGTGGGGCATGGAGTCCTAGAACATCGTCTTCGAGCCTACAGTGTGATTCCACGGTGAGTTTATGATTTTGTGTTATGTTAATTGTGTGCTTAGCCNCACTTGGTTTTCTGGCTTCTGTTAGTTTGCTAGAGTTGAGTCCTAAAATGTTATTTAGGATTGCTGGTTCTCTGGTTTATGCTATTTGGATCATTAGTTTATGATTTGGAATTAATGTTGGTTATTGGTTATTATTTATTGGATTATTTATTGGATATTGGTATCTGTTATTTCTGCTGTTGGTTGTGTTTGAGGTTAGGTGGCTAGTGCGTATGGGACCACTAGCTGTAGTGTATTTATTATTATTATTTATTATTTATTAATTAGAAAAAGGGTCAGGCTGTTTCAATTTGGTATCAGAGCCCTTACGGTTCTAGGTTTGGGTTCACTAGGTTTATGTTGTTAATGTTGGGATTGCATGTCTTGATTGATTATGCGACTTAGTCAATTGTGTGGGGCATGGAGTCCTAGAACATCGTCTTCGAGCCTACAGTGTGATTCCACGGTGAGTTTATGATTTTGTGTTATGTTAATTGTGTGCTTAGCCTTCTGTTCATGGTAGTGAAGATGGTTAGAGAGGCACTGGATAGGTTGGAGGTGCAGTTCCTTCAGCTAGCTCAGGGAACTCGGTCAGTATGGGAGCTTGACTAGGAGTTCTGTCGACTTCTGAGGTATGGGGGTCGGGATATGGAGTCTGAGGAGGCTCAGATCAGGAGGTTTTTGAGGGCCTTACGTGATGACTTGAGGGTTCACTATAGAGGGCGGAGTTACGCTACATGTGCAGAGCTAGTTGAGACTGCAGCAGGGATTGAGGAGGATATCCAGGCACAATCAGTGGCGGCTAGTCCAGCAGTCCAGCCTAGCAAGGCTCAACATCAGGGAGGTTCTAGCAAGGGCGTCAAGCCTGCGCAGGGAACCAAGAGGAGATGGGAGGCTACGTAGAGGCTGGGTGGTCCGAGTTGCTTCGGGTGTGGGGGCAAGGATCACAAGATTGCTAGCTGTCCCTAGAGAAGTACTCCGACGGCAGCAGCTCGTTATGCTATCATTGCAGGGAGCCAGGGCACATCAGGCCCTATTGTCCCAAGTTGCAGCCGGTAGTAGTGGCAACATTGCAGCAGGTGCAGCCGGGAGGGCAGCAGGTGGCACGGATTGAGCAGGCGCCACAGGTTTACACGACGGTAAAGAATGGTGGAACCAGTGCCGGAGCAATCACAAGTATAATTTCTGGTACTTTGTCTTTATGAATTCTTAATAAGTTCAGATGTTATGTTGTACTGTGATAAGTGTTAGGTTCTCAACACATGAGGTTTGTGTAGGGACCTTGTTGGTGGGAGGGTTTAAGTCCCATATTATGTTTGATTCTGGAGCTACGCATAACTTCATTACCCCGAAGTGTGCAGAGAGTGCAGGTATCATGGGGGATCCCAGAGAGCGTGCAGGAGTTGTCAGAGTTGCTGGAGGCAAGTTTATGAGAGTTATTGGTCGAGCGAGGGGTATCGATATTCAGATCGCGGGAGAGTCTTGCCCTGCGGATTTGCTTATCAGCCCAGTGGAACTGTATGACGTTATCTAGGGGATGGACTGGTTGCATCGGCATATGGTTCATCTGGATTGTCATCGGGGTAGAGTGGAGTTTGAGCGCTCAGGAGGGAAGTTGGTTTATCAGGGGATTAGACCAACTTCGGGGAGTCTCGTGATCTTGACCATTCAGGCTGGGAAGATGATCGAGAAGGGCCGTGAGGCTTATTTGGTTACTATCTCTATGCTAGAGCCAGTGGGGAAGTCTACGGTTAGCGGTATTCAGGTTGTAGAGGAGTTTGAGGACGTGTTCCAGTCATTGCAGGGATTACTACCTTCTCGGTCTGATCCTTTTACGATTGCACTGGAATCAGGGACGACACCGTTATCCAAGACTCCTTACAGGATGGCTCCAGCAGAGATGGCAGAGCTGAAGAAGCAGCTAGAGGATTTGTTGAGCAAGGGATTCATCCGTCCTATTTTATCACCATGGGGAGCGCCGATGTTATTCGTTAAGAAGAAGGATGGGAGTTTCTGCTTGTGTATTGATTACAGGGGTCTCAACCGGGTCACTGTGAAGGAAGACTGCTTTCAGGACGATGTGAGGAAGACTGCTTTCAGGACGAGGTATGAGCATTATGAGTTTGTGGTGATGTTGTTTGGGTTGACTAACGCACCAGCTGCGTTTATGAGATTGATGAACAACATGTTTCAGTAGTTTCTGGACGTGTCTGTCATCATTTTCATCGACGACATCCTGGTTTATTCTAAGAGTCTTGAAGAGCATGCAGTGCATTTGAGGGCAGTTCCAGAGAAGATGCGGGAGCAGAAGTTGTTTGCTAAGCTGAGCAAGTGTAGTTTCTGGCAGCGTGAGATGGGTTTTCAGGGTTACATTGTGTTTGCAGATGGGGTTTCTGTAGATCCGGAGAAGATTCAGGCTATCAGGAATTGGCATAGACCACAGAATGCCACGGAGATTAGGAGTTTACTCAGGTTGGCAGGGTATTACATGAGATTTGTGCAGGGGTTTGCGAGTAGAGCACGTCCTATGACTAAGTTGACGGGGAAGGATGTCCCTTTGTCTAGTCACAAGGGTGCAAGGAGGGCTTTGCAAGCCTGAAAGAGATGTTGACTACTACTCCGGTGTTAGATTTGCCTGAGCAGGGAGAACCCTATGTGGTTTATACAAATGCATCCAGAGTTGGTTTGGGGTGTGTGTTGATGCAGTATGGGAAGGTGATTGCCTATGCTTCGCGGCAGTTGCGGAAGCATGAGGACAACTATCCTACTCATGACTTGGAGATGGGTGATGTAGTTTTTGCCCTGAAGATTTGGAGATCTTATCTTTATGGTGCAAAGGTACATGTGTTTACAGATCATAAGAGCCTGAAGTATATATTCACTCAGCCCAAGCTGAACTTAAGACAGAGACGGTGGATGGAGCTTGTGGCGGATTATGATATGGAGATAGCTTATCATCCTGGTAAGGCTAACCTGGTTGCAGATGCTTTGAGTCGAAAGCGTGCGGCTTCGGCTCAGGAGCAGGATATGGATTCTCTTGTAGGAGAGATCAGTGTGTTGAGCTTGTGTGCGGTTTCTCAGGAGCCGTTGGGTTTGGTTGCAGCTGATAGAGCAGATCTGTTGAGCAGAGTGCGGTTGGCTCAGGAGTCGGATTTGGGGCTGGTGAATGCTTCAAAGGATGTTGATTCAGAGTATCAGGTTTCGGCTAATGGTACTATTCTGGTGCATGGGCGGATCTGTGTGCCCAAGGATGAGGAGTTGAGGCAGGAGATTCTGAGAGAGGCTCATGCTAGCATGTTCTCTATTCATCCAAGAGCGACTAAGATGTACCGAGATCTCAAGAGGTACTATCACTGGGTCGGGATGAAGAAGGACGTGGCTAGTTGGGTTGCGAGGTGCGATGTATGTCAGCTAGTGAAGGCTGAGCATCAGGTACCAAGTGGTTTGCTGAAGAGTCTTCCCATTCCAGAGTGGAAGTGGGATATGATTACTATGGACTTCGTGGT
>NC_025697.1:18671029-18691216 GCF_000633955.1 Camelina sativa
TGTCAGCTAGTGAAGGCTGAGCATCAGGTACCAGGTGGTTTGCTGAAGAGTCTTCCCATTCCAGAGTGGAAGTGGGATATGATTACTATGGACTTTCTAGTGGGTTTGCCAGTGTCCATGACGTTTGATGCTATTTGGGTCATTCTGGACCGGTTGACTAAGTCGGCACATTTTCTGGCCATTAAGAAGACTGATGGAGCAGCGGTCTTGAAGAAGTATGTGAAGGAGATAGTCAGGTTGCATGGGGTGCAAGCGAGTATTGTGTCTGATAGGGATTCCAAGTTTACTTCGGTGTTCTGGAGGGCATTTCAGGGAGAGATGGGCACTAAGGTGCATATGAGTACAGCTTATCATCCCCAGACTGACGGACAGTCATAGAGGACGATCCAGACGTTGGAGGATTTGCTGAGGATGTGTGTGTTGGATTGGGGTGACCATTGGGCAGATCATTTGAGATTGGTAGAGTTTGCTTACAACAACAGTTACCATGCGAGTATCGGAATGGCACCTTATGAGGATTTGTATGGGAGGCCGTGTCGTACACCGTTATGCAGGACTCAGGTGGGGGAGAGGAGCATGTACGGAGCAGATTTTGTTTAGTAGACCTCGGAGAAGATTCGGGTTCTCAAGCTGAACATGAAGGACGCTCAGGATCGGCAGAGAAGTTATGCCAATAGGAGGAGGAGAGATCTTGAGTTTCAGGTTGGAGATAGAGTGTATCTCAATATGGCCATGTTGCAGGGTCCGAACAGGTCATTGACTGAGACTTAGTTGAGTCCGAGGTATATGGCTCCGTTCAGAGTGATCGAGCAAGTTGGGCCGGTGACATATATATTGTAATTACTTGAGGTTATGCGAGCATTCCATAAGATTTTCCATGTGTCTATGTTGCGGAAGTGTCTCCGTGAGGATGATCAGTTGTTGGCTAAGATTCCTGAGGATCTTCAGCCTAACATGACTTTGGAGGCGAGACTAGTGAGGGTTCTCAGGAGGAGGATCAAGGAACTTCGGAAGAAGAAGATTCCTTTGATGAGAGTCCTTTGGGACTGTGATGGTGTGGATGAGCAGACTTGGGAACCTGAGGCGAGGATGAAGGCAAGGTTTAGGAAGTGTTATGAGATCCAAGCCGCGACTTGGCTAGCCTGGTCCCATATGTAATCCGTGGCTGGAGCGGGAATGGAGTATTNAGCAGATTTTGTTTAGTAGACCTCGGAGAAGATTCGGGTTCTCAAGCTGAACATGAAGGACGCTCAGGATCGGCAGAGAAGTTATGCCAATAGGAGGAGGAGAGATCTTGAGTTTCAGGTTGGAGATAGAGTGTATCTCAATATGGCCATGTTGCAGGGTCCGAACAGGTCATTGACTGAGACTTAGTTGAGTCCGAGGTATATGGCTCCGTTCAGAGTGATCGAGCAAGTTGGGCCGGTGACATATATATTGTAATTACTTGAGGTTATGCGAGCATTCCATAAGATTTTCCATGTGTCTATGTTGCGGAAGTGTCTCCGTGAGGATGATCAGTTGTTGGCTAAGATTCCTGAGGATCTTCAGCCTAACATGACTTTGGAGGCGAGACTAGTGAGGGTTCTCAGGAGGAGGATCAAGGAACTTCGGAAGAAGAAGATTCCTTTGATGAGAGTCCTTTGGGACTGTGATGGTGTGGATGAGCAGACTTGGGAACCTGAGGCGAGGATGAAGGCAAGGTTTAGGAAGTGTTATGAGATCCAAGCCGCGACTTGGCTAGCCTGGTCCCATATGTAATCCGTGGCTGGAGCGGGAATGGAGTATTCCAGCCCATCTCTCTTGTTTACTTGGTCGCTTGGGGTGTTTGGTTGTGCGACTAAGTAACAAAATGAGGTGGTGTTTGGGGTACAAAGTTTCCGCGAGGCAGTGTGTTGGAGGAAAGTTTCCTGATTTAGAAGTTTCTATAAATGGAAAGTTTCCAGAAGTGGNTAGTTGAGTCCGAGGTATATGGCTCCGTTCAGAGTGATCGAGCAAGTTGGGCCGGTGACATATATATTGTAATTACTTGAGGTTATGCGAGCATTCCATAAGATTTTCCATGTGTCTATGTTGCGGAAGTGTCTCCGTGAGGATGATCAGTTGTTGGCTAAGATTCCTGAGGATCTTCAGCCTAACATGACTTTGGAGGCGAGACTAGTGAGGGTTCTCAGGAGGAGGATCAAGGAACTTCGGAAGAAGAAGATTCCTTTGATGAGAGTCCTTTGGGACTGTGATGGTGTGGATGAGCAGACTTGGGAACCTGAGGCGAGGATGAAGGCAAGGTTTAGGAAGTGTTATGAGATCCAAGCCGCGACTTGGCTAGCCTGGTCCCATATGTAATCCGTGGCTGGAGCGGGAATGGAGTATTCCAGCCCATCTCTCTTGTTTACTTGGTCGCTTGGGGTGTTTGGTTGTGCGACTAAGTAACAAAATGAGGTGGTGTTTGGGGTACAAAGTTTCCGCGAGGCAGTGTGTTGGAGGAAAGTTTCCTGATTTAGAAGTTTCTATAAATGGAAAGTTTCCAGAAGTGGAAAGTGCTAAAAATGGAAAGTTTTATGTGAGTTAGAATTCGTCCATTTTTGTGGCGGAGAGCCTTGGAGGAGGGCTTGTGTGGCCTTAGTGGCGGACTTTTGAGTCGTTGCGCCGTGTGTGGCGGTCTTTTGAGTTATTGTGTGGCCTCTGCGGCGGGCTATTTAGCTATTGTGTGGCCTTTGTGGTGGGCTGTTTAGCCATTGTGTGGCCTTTGTGGCGGGCTGTTTAGCCAATTGTGTGGCCTTTGTGCTGGGCTGTTTAGCCAATTGCATGGCCTTTGTGGCAGGCTGTTTAGCCAGAGTGCCTGTTTAGGCGGTCCTTCGGGGCAATTGGTATTTGTGACGGTCCTTCGGGACAGATGGTCTTTGTGACGGTCCTTCGGGAAGAGTGGCCTTGGTGGCGGTCTTTTTTAGGACATTTGTTTGGCCTTTGTGGCGGTCCTGTTTAGGACATTTGTTTGGCCTTGGTGACGGTCCTGTTTAGGACATTTGTTTGGCCTTGGTGGCGGTCCTGTTTAGGACATTTGTTTGGTCTTTGTGGCGGCCCGATGGGCAGTGAGATGATCCTTGTGTGGTCATGAGGTATTCCAGAGAGGGGATATGTGGCTGGTAAGACATTGTGTTATCTTACGCGAGCCACGGAAAGGAAACCTAGATAGGGATAGGACTCAGACGTGTTCAGAATTGTTNTTTAGGACATTTGTTTGGCCTTGGTGGCGGTCCTGTTTAGGACATTTGTTTGGCCTTTGTGGCGGCCCGATGGGCAGTGAGATGATCCTTGTGTGGTCATGAGGTATTCCAGAGAGGGGATATGTGGCTGGTAAGACATTGTGTTATCTTACGCGAGCCACGGAAAGGAAACCTAGATAGGGATAGGACTCAGACGTGTTCAGAATTGTTTGCTCGCGACTCTTGGGGAACTTAGGTTCCCCTAGTACCATCATATTCTAAGACTTTGTGGCTTGGGAGTATGGCTGGTATATCGACTTCGGATGAAAATCCGAGGGCGCACTGTAGGGTGGCAACCCGAGAGACGAGGATTAGAATCCCTTATATATATTATGGCATGCGGGCTTAGGCCCGATGAGGAGCCAATATTATGGCATGCAAGCTTCGGTCTGATGAGGAGCCAATAGAAAACTCAAGGTTTAGGCCTGTGAGTAAAAAGGAGAGTCCAAAAAGTCGAGAGCAAATGATGCCTGGAGCGTGAGTCTATCGCCTAGAGGTGACTTTTTGTATGTCGGTCGGAGGAGTGCGGGCCATGGAGATTCGAGGACGAATCTAAATTGGTGACTGCATTTTGACTTAAGTTAAACGCTGCATATTGGGCAAAGAGAAAAGGGGAAAAACCCTTAAGTCGTTTATTTTGTCTCATTAGACGACTTTGGCCGTTTTTGAGAGAAAAGAGAAGAGAGAAGAGTGTTCTTGGTGTTCTTGGAGATTTCTCTGGATTGGTGGCTTTTTCTGGTTAGATCTGAGGCTTAGGGCGTTGTAGGAGGCTTCTAGAAGTGTTTTCCTGCGTGATTAAGGTTCATAATCTTCTTGGCAAAAGTAAGTGCATGACCATGGCTTATCTAAGCTAGAGATTGCCATGATCTGTTTATTTCTGTGTTGTTAGGCTTGTTAGAATGTTGTTTGAGGCGTTAGTAAGCTTTCTTGTGGCTTGGGATCGATTCTTGTGGTTGTAGGAACGAAGATCCGGCGAGAAGCTTCGGGGAAAACGATGCTCGGCATGTGCATCAGTCGATGCACTATATGCGTCGGTCGATGCTAGTGCGAGGACGGCGCGGATTGACCTTGGAGCATTGGTCGATGCTATGTGGAGGTGTCGGTCGATGCGATTAGGTTTTCCACGTGATGTCGAGCATGCGTCAATCGATGCAAGTGGAAGCATCGGTCGATGCAAGTGAACCTTGTGTCGATCGATGCATTCCTTGTGTCAGTCGATGCTAGTCCCTGATGGTGTCGGTCGATGCGAGCTTTGTGTCGGTCGATGAAGAGCCTGGTTTGTTTGTTGACTGTTGTTTGATGGTTAGGGTATCTCTATTGCTTGTGTGTATAGCCCAGTAGATGGGAGGATTGCCTTACTGAGTGTTTATAAAATACTCATGCATTGCAATTTGTGTTTGTGGTGCAGGTAAAGGCAAAGTGTGATCGTGGAATCAAGGCAATGAAGAGGAGGATGTTCTAGTGGTTCGCTTGGTTATCTGGCTTCTGTTAGTTTGTTAGAGTTGAGTCCTAGAATGTTGTTTATGATTGCTTGTTCTCTGGTTTATGCTGTTTGGATAATTAGTTTATGATTTGGAATTAATGTTGGTTATTGGTTATTATTTATTGGATTATTTATTGGATATTGGTATCTGTTATTTCCGCTGTTGGTTGTGTTTGATGTTAGGTGGCTAGTGGGTATGGGACCACTAGTTGTAGTGTATTTATTATTACTATTTATTATTTATTAATTAAAAAAAAACGGGTCAGGTTGTTTCAAGAAGAAGCCGCAGGCTCTTGTACCTGAACATTTGCCTGGAATTGTGAAATCAGTTTCTCAACCTGCTGAGGTGTAAGTCCTTGAATGTTATTGACACCATGCACATTGTGCGGTGCATATTGTGAAGTAACTGGACCATAAGAAGAACCTCCCTCAATCGGATAAGACCTCATATCAGAATAATTCTGAGCTACGACATTCGCATTCTGCATAGCATTCCCATAAGGTATCATTGACATTTGAGATTGTGGCATTCTCAGTTGTACTTGCACCATAGGCATCCATAGCTGAAATTATGTGTTTCCCTTGTGATTATAACCTCCATTATTCATCTTCCCATGTCTAGGAGGAAATCCATTTAATTTGTAGCACTTTTGCACAGAGTGTCCCACTTTCCCACAATGAGTACACATAGGTTTTTGTACTGGTCGAGCAGTATTATAAGAAGCAATATAAACATTCTCTGTAGCACCAACTAGAGGAGCAGTAGTCTGAAAAGCAACATTATCAACCTGAGTAACTGGCTTAACATTGATCTGTCTCTCATCTTGAGTCAGCATATTAAAATCTTGTTCGATACTTGGAATCGGTTTCAGCATGTGAATGTGTCTTCTAGTCTGATCATAGCTTTCGTTCAAACCCATGAGAAACTTTGTCACCCTGCCACGCTGCTGTAAATTCTCCCATTTAATAGCTGCATCACATTCACACCGACCACATGTACAAACTGGCAAATCAACATAATTCCTTAACTCTTCCCATAAAGTGAGCAAGGTTGTATAATAAGTTGATATATCCATGGACCCCTGAACTAACTTGCTAAGCTTCTGTTCAATATCAAAAATCCTAGGAGCATGAGCTTGCTTAAAACGAGATAGCAAGTTCTTCCAGATACCTTCTGCTGTTGGTATGAAAAGTAAAGATTGCCCAATCTTTTTATCTACTGAATTCATCAACCAAGTGGAAACAATGTCATTGCATCAAGACCAAGCCCCAAAATCCCTATGATCCTCAGCTGGTTTTCTTATAGTACCATTAATAAAACCTAATTTATTCCTAGTATTCAAGGCCATCCACATAGATCTTTGCCAAGAATGAAAATCAGAAGCAGTACTAAGACGATCCGAAACAAGAATTATTCCAGCATGATCAACATTATGCAAATAGTACGGATTATCATATTGGTCAACCTGATAGCGTTGTTCATACGGCGGCAGAGCTGGTGGTTGAGTCATCGGAACTGGTGGTGGATTACGAGTACCCATTCTTTATGCGAAAACAAGAAATCAATCGAAAAATGAAACTGGAACACGAATTGGGAAATCGAACACAAGATTCGTCGTTACCCAAGCTCAATCAAACCAGAAGCAAAAGAATCAAGAGAGTAAAACAAATTCCAATGAATAAATCGCAAATCGCGAAAAAAAGAGATTGCAGAAACTGCATCCAAAAGAAAACTGGAAAACTCATCTCCGATCAAAAAGAAAAAGAAGATAATGCGGAAGCTAAGCTAAACTCAAAGAGCTTGTTCTGATACCATGATAAAGTCCGACGAACAACAGAATCGAAGCTGAAAGAGATGATCGGAGAGAGATAACGGAACTTTATTTATCTAACTGTCAATTGTATATTACAAAGCTTAAGTCACACAATACATCATACCAGATGTATTTATACATCCACATTAAACCAAGATAACCAGAATTAACCGGTATAACCAACTATATGCTAATAGACCTAGTGTAAATCACGTTGTGGTGGATCGAGTCACAAACACATCCTTCGGCAATATAACGAAGCGGCGTATCAGTCTAGCTAGAAGCGGTGCTCAAGAAAGAATACAGTATTTAATTCTTCTTGTTTATTCATTCCCATTTAGTTAACTGAATCTGTTCATCTCGTGACAATGTCTGATCTTTCGATCAATAAATTAAAAAGCACCTTTTTCTTAATAAAGAACAAAAAAAAAAGACTTACGGTAAGAAAACCCCTTTGGAGAGGAAATGTGACGTGGCTTTGTCATAATGAACAATGAACGGTTTATGTGACCGTTACTACACAAACGTCATGTGATCGAAACTTTGGTGTTACAATGAACCGGACCGGGTCAATCTAATGAACCAACTCTATAGAGACACGTGAAGAAACCATTCCGTTCGACTTTTTCAATTGCTGAAATTTATGAATCCAATTCTGTGAAAACTCCAATATATATTCTATGTAACACCAAAGTTTCGATCACATGACGTTTGTGTAGTAACGTGGCTTTGTCATAATGGGTTTGTCATAATGAACAATGACAAACTCCAATATATATTCTATGTTTTACTCTAAAATAAAACATAGTTTTTTTCAATCTATCAATCTATTTTATATTTTAAAATAGAGTTAGTGTAAAAAAGTAAAGTTGTATATAGAATAATCCTACCATTTATTCTATTTTAGAGTAAGATATAGAATTAGGTTAGAGCAAATATTACTCTATAACAAAGTATTGACTTTAAAATAGAGTGGGGTTGGAGATGCTTTTAAAGCCTAATAATTTATCACAAAACAATAAATCCAACAAAACTTTGAAGGATTTAATTACTTCAATCAAAAAAATTTCCATATAATTTTTTATTTTATCTTGTGTCCAAACATAACATTAAGAACCATATGTATAAAAGAACACATATTAAACATTTTAGAAAAAAATTCAAATTAAAAATTATATTTCTAAATTTAAGATATATATTAATTATTAATAAAAATAAAATAAAATATATCTCGCGTAAGCCTATTTCTAATATATAATACGAATATGAGCAGGGATAATGATCCACCGTAACATCCAAAATGGGTTTCCATTGTGTTCGTTGGTCAACTTTATGCGACTATTATGGATATATAAGCACCAATTTTTTTTTTTTTGGTTGAAACAGCTAAGCCCCTAAATTATATAATTTTTTTTGTAAATGAAAGAGCTCCGAAAGATGAATTTTTCATTTTCAAAATTTTTAATCTTAACTGAAAATAAAAATATTTCACTAAACTTAAAATTTTTAACCATTTTTTTGTTGAAACAGCTAAGCCCCTAAATTATATAATTTTTTTTGTAAATGAAAGAGCTCCGAAAGATGAATTTTTCATTTTCAAAATTTTTAATCTTAATTGAAAATAAAAATATTTCACTAAACTTAAATTTTTTAACCAAAACCTTTCAAAGAAAAGAATAATTTTTCTTCTCCTTCGCGTAAACCTAATTAATTGAGTAGAGATAGAAACGTTCAAGATATTGTATAGTTAGAATTAACCAATGAGCAAAACCGGTCTTACCAAAAATATACTGGATTTCAATTTTACCAATGGAAACCCATTTTGGATGTTACGGTGGATCATTATCCCTGCTCATATTCGTATTATATACTAGAAATAGGCTTACGCGAGATATATTTAATTTTATTTTTATTAATAATTAATATATATCTTAAATTTAGAAATATAATTTTTAATTTGAATATTTTTCTAAAATGTTTAATATGTGTTTCTTTATACATATGGTTCTTAATGTTTGGACGCAAGATAAAATAAAAAATTATATGGAAATTCTTTTGATTGAAGTAATTAAATCCCTCAAAATTTTGTTGTTTTAGATTTTATTGTTTTGTGATAAATTATTAGGCTCTAAAAGCATCTCCAACCCCACTCTATTTTAAAGTCAATACTCTGTTATAGAGTAACATTTGCTCTAACCCAATTCTATATCTTACTCTAAAATAGAATAAATGGTAGGATTACTCTATATGCAACTTTACTTTTTTATACTAACTCTATTTTAGAATATAAAATAGATTGATACATTGAAAAAAACTATGTTCTATTTTAGAGTAAAACATAGAATATATATTGGAGATAGTCTTAGCACACATAATGTTTGTGTAAAGACCATATATCAGACATTCAAAACGAAAATTAAGTATTGAAAATAGTTTACAAATATTACCAGATAAATCTCATATTTCCCTACATCTTTTCCAAAGCTTTAATATATGGGTCGGACTAAGACTTATATGATAATTCGCTAGATCTCTATAACCAGAAAATTATTATCGTAACTCAGTAACCATGAAAATAAATAAATAAAAATTATGTGTAGTCTCAATCGTAAAGAAAAATAATTGATAAATATTAATCTTTTTGCGATTGGTTTTACAAATTTGTATATTCTTTAACCCAATCTTAATATTTGGTTTTCTTTTTGAATCCACAATAAGTTGCTACGGTTTGATTTTCTTCAATTAGTCTCCTAACAAATTTCTTGTAAATTAGAAACTCTATATGAATGCTTAAAATGTGTTATACTTCTATGATGATTGGTTATTTCTCGGTCTTTGTCTCTATTCTTATTCATTATGTTCTTTTAATTATAAAAAAGAACTCTCCAACATGTAATGGAAGGGAAGACAAAATCAGAAAAATTGATATCAACAATATATACAATCCAATTATTTTTCTGACATAACTACATTTATAATTTATTTTAACTTACATCTAATTTTTTTTTAATTAACTATATTTGAACTTATAATATCTATATGATGACTTTCCATAAGATTTTGATGATTTTAAAATAAGATATGTGAGAAAAAAAAATCAGACCGACTCAAATTCATCCAATCAATAAACTAAACTTCTAAAACCTGAATTTTGTACTATACTAATGAGATTATGAATCTAGACAATATGTTTTACAAGGTAACAGAAGAATCACCAATGATTATTTTGAATAATTAATAAGTGTATTCAAGATTTATCATATGCTCTAGTGTTTACTCTCTAATCTTGTAATCACTCTTAATATAAAAAAATTTGGAATAATGCATATTAAAATATGGCTCATGTCATAAAAATTTATGAAATATCTTATACTATATCTTGCATTAAATTTTGAATAAATTTCATGAAAAGAGAAGTGTGTCAAATTTAATGCTTTTTAGATTCAATATAATATCTCTATTTTCTAATCATTTTAAAATAAATAGTATAATTACCATTAAATTATTTTGTGAAACTATTGCTTTCTACTATTTAATGGGATGATTAATGCTATTTTTATTTTCTTTAGTACATACGTTTTAAAGACAGCTAAACTGTAACTTATAGAATATTAAATATAATTTAATTTTATCTGAGTTTTGTCTTCAATACAATATATATGATTATTGAATATAATGTAATTTTTTAAATATATTAGAACATATTTTCTATTTTTAAATCAGTCTATCATAAATTAATTTGGCTTCAATTTTTATTTTAAAAGTAGAAAAACTTTTTTCTTTTTAATTGTTTTGATTAGTAGTTTTATTTTTAGGTTATATGGTATATGCTTTCATTAGGAAATATATTATATGTTAAAACTAAAGGTTATGTTATGATGCCATTATGTTATTTTTATTTTATTTTAGTACATACGTTTTAAAAATAGTCAAACCGTAACTTATATAATATTAAATATAATATAATTTTATTTGAGTTCTGTCTTTAATACAATATATATGATTACTGAATACAATGTGATTTTTTTAAATATAGTAGTACATCTTCTATATTTTTAAATTAGTTTATCATCAATTAACTTGGTTTTAATTTTTACTTCAAAAGTAAGAAACTTTTTTTGTTTTAATTGCTTTGATCAGTAGTTTTATTTTTAGATTATATGGTATATGCTTTCATTATGAAATATACTAGATTTTAACCTGCGGTATACCGCATGATAATTTTTTTAAAAATAATAAAATTTTAATTATTATTTGTTTTTTATATTTAGTTTGTTTTGTTTGGTTAAATAATAATTTTGTTTGTATTGTCAATTATGAGAACAATAATAGGAGAAATAAATACATAAAAATGTAATTTCTAAGCTATTGTCGGATTAAGTCACAATTTTACCAATTATTTAATTGTTTTACAAAATTTTAGTAATATTACCCTGATTTAATATGTCTAATATTCTAATATTAGTGGTATTGACCAAATAATTAAATGAAGATTTAACCCGTGTTTCAAAACCGAATTAATAATATGTTATATTTATACTAATGTTAATTCAAACTGTCATGTTAATAACATGTCCCGCCATATAACAACAAACCGTCATATTAGTGGTTTTGGTTGTGGGTGTTGTGTTTCGTTTGTGAAGTTGATATTTATACATGGAAAATGATTGATGAGCAAGGAGTTTACGATCCGTAGCAGTAAAGAGAGATTTTAATTTTTCCTATTTGATTTGATAACAATATCGCATAATAATATTCAGTTTCTTAACACGATATATACTATATTAAATGTATTTCTTGATGCTAAAGGTAAATATATCCGATTTGGGTTTCTAAATTTGGGTTTCCGTTTTTATGAACTTTATTAATGTTATAATAATAATTGCGATTGTAATCATTTGTTACTCAAATACGGTTGTGTCATTTAAATTTAAGAGATCATAAAGTCTCTAAAGATCTATTAAAATAGTTTTAAAGTTTTTTATGGGATTAAAAATTTAATGCGTAGAATTGTTTTTGGAAAAATCGAAATGTATAAATGTTGTCAATCTATTTATGACAATAAACGTATCAAATTAGGTCGATTTAAATAGTTCCATTAATTGAGTTTCTAGGATATGTTATTTTAGAAAAATCGTTAGGGTTTAATGTTGTAAATAAAACAAATTAAATAAGCAAAACTTAAAGGGCATAAACCAAAATGTACTTCAAAATGTTAATATAGATTATATGTTAAAACTAAAAGTTGGATAAAATCTATTTTTAAAAGAAAACTATACACCATATAAGATATAAATAAAATAAAGTATATAAAAAAAATATTTATTTCAAGAATAATGAAAAGACATGTGTCACAAATATAAAATGCCAAATGTCGTATTGGCAGACAAAGTTAGAAAAAAATCTTCTCATATTATATAAGAAATTCATCATCTCACTTTTGTATGGGATTCCTAATATTAATTAACTGACATCTTCATCAGCATTAAGTTATATCAATATGATTTTTTTTATAGGTATGGGTGTATGGAAACAGCTTTGAGTCCTTCCTTGTCCCAGTTGCTAACCCGGCCCAGCAAACTCTTGAACGATGGGCCGTGGAGAATGGAGTAAATGGAGACTTCAACTCCATCTGCCAAAACGCAAAGGCAAAAGCATTCATACTTGGCGATCTCGTTAAAACCGCTAAAGAGACTTGGCGAGCTCGTTAAAACCGCTAAAGAGAAAAATGTTTTCTTATTTTTCTCTTTCTCCTCTTTATTTGGAACTTTCTTTTGGTTTTTAACTCTATGCATTTGTAGTTGAAGGGTTTTGAGATCATTAAAGCTGTTCATCTAGAACCAGTTGCTTTCGACATGGAAAGAGATCTTCTTAGTCCAACTTACAAAAAGAAGAGGCCTCAATTGCTCAAATACTATCAGGTAATAATATTAAAACATTAGGCTTTATCAAGCTTAAAAGATTTAGGTTTTAATATCACTTTCTATTGGCGTTATTGAACAGAGTGTGATAGATGAAGTGTACAAGACAACAAAGGAAGGTCAAGCTTCCGGACAGTAGTTTTCCTTCTACTTATCTAATTCATTGTTGCATAAGACATTAAGACACTAAATAAGTTTATATTGATATTTTGAGAAGCTTGCGCACCAGATTGGAGATATTACATAGCAACTTGACATGCTACAACATGTACTTTTGATTTTTACTTCCTTTAAAAGGTTTCACGTATGGTTCCAAACTTGGACACGGAATATATCTCGCAATCGTAGAGAAAATGGTATGAATTGGGTTATTAGACATGTCATTATGGATTTGAGTGTAATTGGAAAGTAAATTTTTGTGATTGGTAAGTAAATGTCGTCACTAATGGATTAATGTAATTAGGTAATTGTGTCAATAAGTTGGTAAGTAAATGTCAATAAGTTATAAGGATCCAATATGGTGTTTGTTTTTTTTTAAAGATAAACGGAATAGAGCTTTCTTGTCTCGGATCGCGACTGCCGACTTGATGATGTTTTGCTTATGCTGATGGTGTTTGATATGTATCGTTTGTTTTTGTATGATATAAAATTTGTTAACCAAAAAAACCTTTGTACAATAAATACAACATTTAGAGTTTAAAGTATTGAAAATGAGCTGATTTTAAACTGAAAGTTACAACAAAAGAATTACGTAGTCTATGCTTCGGATGTGAAACCAATAGCAAAGACCATCAGCATAAGCGTCCGTGCCCGACATGTGAATGGTGCTGAAGCGATTGCGGATGTTGTTGGTCGATAAGTTTGATCATTGATGCATCGATCTCTCTATCTCTATCCATCCCGTTTTCATTGAAAGCACGGAAAGATATTTAAAACTTGAGCCATATGGCATATTGATAAGAATGCTTCAAGGGTGGTTTTAAAACCCTCATTTCGTCAACGAAAGATCGACAAATCCAGAATGGTGTAAAAATCATGTTGGGCTGGATTGAGTACAAACACATCCTTCGCCAATATAACGAAGCGGCGTATAAGTATAGCTAGAAGCGGTGCTCAAGACAGAATACACTATTTAATTCTTCTTGTTTATTCATTCCCGTTTAGTTAACTGAATCTGTTCACCCTGACAATTTCTATCTTTCGATCAATAAATTAAAAAGCACCTTTTCTTAATAAAGAACCAAAAAAAATACTTGCGGTAAGAAAACCCCTTTGGGGAGGAAATGTGACGTGGTTCTGTCATTATGAACAATGAACAATGAACGGTTTAAGTGACCGTTACTATACAAACGTCATGTGATCGAAACTTTGGTGTTACAATTTGGTGAACCAACTCTATAGAGACACGTGAATCTATTCAACTTTTTCGATTGCTGAAATTTATGAATTCAATTCTGTGAAAACTCCAATACTATTAGACTTTTGGTAAAATTGAACTCCAATATGTTATTAGAACTTTTGTTTATTTTACGGCTTAACCGTTCTAACGATTGGATAATTCGAACGATACCATGCCTAATCAGAAAACCGGTCCGGTACTTTTTTTTTTGGTTGTCAAAAAAAAAAACAACAATTCTGGTTTTCTTCTAAAAAGTTTTGGTTGAAAATTTTTACATTTTTTTTGGACAATTGACAAAAATAGCACACATTTAAGTTTTTGTTCCAAATCTAGCACAGTTTCTCAAATATTCCAAAACTAGCACAAATTTATATATTATTAATTTTTGGAAAAATCTAAATTATTTATAAAACTAAAGGTTATGTCGTCTCTTCTCTGCGTCCACCGACAAGATTCATCTTCTCAACCCAAAAAGCTCCGCATGCGATTCCCATCACCGGAGAGAAAGAGCGACACAAAAGCTATAAAATCTTCGAGTTCTTTTCCAGCAGTATCGGATCGAAACGGCTCGTCGTATCCTCTCTTCGTTGATTCGATCAGATTTACACTGAAAGAGCTTTTCTCCGTCTTCTAGTTATTCTATCTGTCGTTGAAACACGATTTCTCCTATTACTAACATAATCGAAGATTGTTTCTGAAGCTGCGGAAGTGTTCTTCGCCATGAGGAATTTTGGTGACTGAAACTGGTACTAACAAATCCATACATATTTTAAAATTTGACTCTCGTAATGCATTGAAGTGATTATTAAGTCGTTAGAAGGATTCAGCATATATAGCTCATGATTTTGTTTCTCTTAGGATTTTAGAAGCAGGTTGAATGAGGTTGATGTTGATATCAGCAGAAGAGAGGTTCTTGAGATTAGCAATAAACCTCTTAAAGAAGGGTTTGTTGATGATGTTTTATTTTAGCTTTGCATTCATCATATTTGCTAGTCTTTGTTGAGGTATCTAAATTGTTCTAAATAGAATTTGGAATCTGGAGAGAATGAAAGGCTGAAGAGGCTTTGTATTGAATCGCTTAACAATTTTGTTGATCAGGTTGTTTCATTTTGGCTTAGATCCGTACTTTTGAAGTGTTTCTTTTGTGAGTTAAACAAAAACATCTTATATGTTTCTATGGTTGGAGATATATACAGCTTGAGCATCGTACTAAGTGCCAAAGCTTGAAAGAACTGAAGAGAGTGATTGGCTTAATTAATAATTTCTTATTAAGAGAGTGATTGATAAGTACTCAGTTGCTTATTGCTAACACTTATAGTCTTAGTCTTATACCATGTTTTCATCTTTATTGCTTATTGCTTGTGTGTTGTTTATTGTTGTTTCTTGTATATTGATGTTTTTCTTAGTCACATTTAAAAATTCAGGAAGCACTATTGAGAATTCAAGAAGACTTTCCTGAAACATATTCTCTGATAAAATTCAACTTTTATCGCAGGAAACAGAGCTTGGAGATTTTTTCAAGCTATGTGATCTAGTATGGAACTTGTGAAGCTTTTATAGATTGTTTTGGTACTTGTATGCATCATAATAGTGTCACATGTTTCTGTTAGCACTTTGTTTTACTTGTGATTGAACTTCAGGAAACATTATTTGAAATTAAGGAAGGATTGTATGAAATTCGGGAAGGATTGTATGAAGATCTTCCTAAATGTCTGAAACCAGCTAACTTTGGATTTCCAGTTTAGTCCACAGAACTAAAAGAGAGAAGAAGAACAATAAACATAGCATAATCTTCTATTTTATTGGCTTAATTAATAATTTCTTCTCTTTAGAAAGAGGAGGAATCAAAGGAAGAGTTGAAAAAACTAAAGAAGTTGAGCTTTAAAAGTCTTAATCAAATCAATCATTCTAATCTCCATCTCCTTATGAAGCCTCATTGTCTCCTTCGCAAAATCCACCTTCTTCTTCTCCATTACCATAAAATTTTCATCAACACTCTAATATCTGCTACCATGGCTCTTGCTCCTTTCCTCTGCCTCTCACCACCATCTCCATAGTTGTTCCTTTTCCTCTTCAAGATCTCTCTTTGTCTTCATGACAAGAGTCATCGATCCACCAACTCCAGCAAATCTATATAAATTGTACCAGATCTTGTCATTATGTAGTTAATACTCCTCAATTTGCTATGTCTCTCTTCATCTTCATCTCCATAATCCTCATCTTCGTCCTCTTGATAGTGATTATTCGAATTTGGAGGCATTCGTGTGAGAGAACAGCCTGAGATAAGCGCAAGGTTCTAATCCAACTCTTCCATTTGATTATATAAAAGCCAAATCGAGATAGATGACCAGTCAACATCAGAACAAGCTGAGACGACGACGGCGATCTCTTCCCCGTGAGTTGATTCAGTTTTAAGAGGACCACAGTTACAAAGAGTCTCGTCGTGAGTCCAGAGTAAAGTTTGGTTGGGTTTTCTTGCTACGGCGGAGTTTGTAGCGGCTAAAGCGGTGGAGTACGGTGAATCGAATAACCAAATCGTCTTGGCATTTCTTACAAAAATTGATGAGGATGAACTAATAATGAAAATCTCGGATGAAAGGATTGAACACAGATTTTGCCGGAGAAATCTCAAATTGTGAATTTGATTTTACCACCACCGTCTGTAACATAGAGGCGGAGACTACGGCCAATCCATCAGAGCAGCATAATTGAGTTGAGATGTAAGAAACGTAAACCTTTTTGGATGACACAATCACTCCGTTTCCAAATTTTAATTTTCAATTAATATTTTTATATTAAAAATGCTACATTTGGAAAAGTTGAAAATATGTGCTAACTTTGGAATAAAAACTTAAAATAGCGCTAGTTTAGGATATTTTTTTTTTTTTTAACTCAGTGAAATGTTTATTTTCATTTAACAAAAAGAAACTGTAATACATAGTTTTAGAAAATCTACTTTAAATTCATTTTAAGAGCTATTTCCTGATAATTGAAATTAATTTTGGAGCTCTTTCCTGATATTTTAAATTTATATTTTTGTAATTTTGGTGCTTAGCTGCTTAAAAAAAAAAAGTGCTTATATAATAGTCGCATAAAGTTAACCAACGAACATCATGGAAACCCATTTTGGATTTTTTGGTGGATCATTATCCTGCTCAAATGTATTCCAATTAATCAACAGTCCTTAAAAAGAGAAATTTATAATCTTCTACCTATCCGTTTCATAAAACTAAGCATTGTTGTCGCCGTTTCTTCCTTTGCATTTTTTCTTTCAATTGGAGCTTTTTGAAACATATGCAAGTTGACGAACAAATATGCATGCAAGTTATGAAACAGACGTGTGTCGTTTCACTCGTCATATGTGTCTGTAAGTGGACGGACCTCCATTCGCAGGCATATGATGTTCTTTTTTGTTTCTTTCTATAAACCTTATATAATTACAAATGCTTTACTCATTTGAACTATTCGACGTATACTAGTGAATCAATGGAAAAGAGAGAGATATTTCCTCAATCAAGTTTGGATATTTTGTAGATTTTTAGATCATTTGTTTACAAGAATAAGAAAAGAATATATATTTTTGATACTAGACATATTTTATTAGAGTTAAGAATAATGTTGATGGATTCTTACAAAATTTATTTTGTAATATCCATATAGATATATATTAGATCGGTATTCATGCTATAGCATAGATTGAATTTTATTTTACACAAAATTTATAAATATTTTTATATATTAAAATAACTTTTAATATGTTTTATTACTTTTTTTAAACATTTTCATCATTTAAAATTTTAACATTTTATATTTAAAATGTCATCCGTTATAAAAATCATAACTCATTTTCTCACATAACTCATTATATTTAAATTGTCGTCTGTTATAAATATGTTAAATATATTTGAATAATTTTTTTATATGTTAAATATTTATTATATTCTTTAAAAAATTTAATTTAAGCTTGAATTTTAGAATTTATAAATAAACTGTTTTTTCTTAATCAAACTTCAAATTTAAATTTTCCACCATTTTTAAATATAGTTTCACAAATGTTCGCTTCTTTATAAGGAGATAGTATTTAATAAATATAAGTTGATTAATAATAGCTATAAGTCTGATTTTTTTTAGAAAATGATATTTATGTTTTGTTTAGAAAAAGTGATTTTTAATAACTGTATGTTAAATAATTTTTTTAGAAAGAATTTTGGATTTTACCCGTAACTCAAAATATCATGAATGAGTTAAAAATAATTAATAATTTAAATATTCTTAATGATTGGTTTTATTTTGTTATGTAGTTTATAATAGTATTTGATTTTATTGTAATTAACTACTTTTAGTAAGAGTATTTCTTAATTGTGCTTCCGAATTATTATTAGGAGATATATTTTCTTACTTTTTTTTTTGGGCAAAATTTTCCTCACCTATAGTTATCTATATGTATATTTAACTACTTAAGCATGGTGAAAAAACCAAAAAAAAAAAAAAAGCGTTCTGGTTGTCATAGAATATAATAATAAACCTAGTATTTTGAAAATTATAGCAAAGTCGACGAGAGTTTTATTAACCTGATTAGGCCAACTTGGCCAAGTCTTCAATGTTCTCACCGACCCTTTGATGGAGTCGATCTCCCATGTTTGGGTTAACGAAGTGTATAGACCACTTGACTAGTAGACAAAAAAAGAAAAAAAACAAAGATATTTGAATAGCCACATATATAATCACAAACAATGCGGTCTACCAAGGTGTCTAGATTACGGTTTCTATTTTTAAGTACTTTTCTTGTTCCATGAAAAAACGTATCCGAAGTGGCTATCTCTAGACCGTCATAAATTACATTTTTTTTTTTTTTTCATTTTTTTTCATTATAACAATATAACAAAAGAAAAAAGACACGACAAGATATGTGAGTATATATACATAAGCATGTGTTAGGTATATAAATCACTTTTTGCCCACCTCAACGGGTGTGTTAGTTTGCGAAAGGCTTTAGAGAAGTCAAAATATCATGAAATCGGACATCACTCCACCAATACTCACCGAAGATGGCGACTGCAGCGAGAATAAGAGAGTAAGAGTTGCTGATCCGGGATGTACCGTTGGCGGCGAGGACAGACCTGTGAAATTACCAAAAATCGAAGACGACGGTATACGTATCTTAATTACTAGTTATATATGATAGTCCTTATATAGTATTTCGTCTTTTCGAATTTTACAAGAGTGTTTGAATCTAATCTAGCACAAAACTGTTTTTTGTTCTTTTTTTTTTATCATTATCTTGACATAAGAACTTTTTTTTTTTTTTTTGGTCAAAATCTTGACATAAGAACTAAAATGTAATTTTACAAACAAAAAAAAAATTATGATATATTATTAAAGAATATTTTTATTGAACGTAAGACTTATTTTTTTTTTCTTGGTTAATAACTTATAACATAAGAACAAATTCTAAAAGTAGCAATCAACGAAATATTCAGATTAAAGCAAAAACATTTTGGGGTGAAGAAATTCTATATTGTACGTTTTTTGACAAATAAATTATCTCGACATATTTAGGGGATGTTGGGACATCAGGAGGAGGAACACAAGTTTTAGTCGATGCACTTATGGCTGACGTGGCAATCAACGATAAAGACGGCAGAACAAACGCCGTCCACGGAGTAGTCTCAGTCATGGGACGGCAGAGAGCTATGACAACCGCCGTTTCCACCGTTGTCGACGAGATTCCGTCTTATGACATTTTCGGAATTTTTGACGGTCTTAGGCTCGCTAAATTCTTCGAGGACAGGCTGCGTCGGCTCGTGAAGGAGGAGGTAAAAGCATGCTACGGCTGTGGGGCGGCGGCGGACTGGAATAAAGTTATGAGATCGTGTTTTTCGGAAACGGTGGGGACAGTGGGGACAACCGCGGAAGAAGCGGTGGTTACGATTGTCGGAAAAGAAGAGGTGATTGTTCTGTGCCGTGGCGGTGCAAGGGTGGTTCTTTACTCTCAAGGCGGTGTAGCTTTGCCTCTATGCCATATTCATCATCACAAGGTAGTGTTTTGTTGCATTTAAATTCATTAAATTAAATCACTTATTTTGCATTAGTGTGGGCATGATTTTCTGTGTTATTTAGTTTTTTTTTTTTTGTGGTACAACAAAATACGATGCTAAGTTTAATTACATAAATAATGTTTTCTTTTCCCATTTTTGTAATTTTAATAATAAAACAAATCACTAAGAGAAACTATTGTATACTTTCTACCGTAGAAAATATAATCTATCGTCAGTCACAAAAATGTTTTTTTTTTTTTTTTTTTTTT
>NC_025697.1:18691787-18709795 GCF_000633955.1 Camelina sativa
TGAAGATACATAAACGAAAAAAGATAGACGATTTCATAGTACTTGCATGTGAAGGCCTATGGGACGTTGTCTCCGACAGTGACACATATCAGCTTGTCAAACGTTGTCTTTACGGCAAATTACCAGACGGGTTAGATCCTTACTATATTAGTTTTGTTTCTTTTCAAACAAATTTTGATTTCTTGTTTTCTTTCCTAATATAGTTAGCAATTTATGTGATTTTCAAGATTAATTTCTCTCCATTATTGTTTAATTGGAGAGTAAGATAATTACTATAAGAATAGTAGAATCTGATACTTGTTTTGTTTTGTCTGATATATATGGCAGATGTACAAGTGAATCAAGGACGACGAAGGCTGCAGTGATACTGGCAGAGCTTGCAATTGCTAGGGGAAGCAAAGAAAACATAAATATCATCGTTATTGATCTCAAAAGCTCCTCAGTTTCCTAGTTTTTTTTCCCTTAATTTTAGTTTTTTCTTAATTGCGATTCTTAATTATTATTATTATTACTTTGTTTTTTTCTTAGTTAAAATTTTTCCATTTTACATCTTTCTTTTTTAGATGATATCTTTTTATTATTGTTTTTTTGTTCGATTAGTTCTTTTTTTTTTTTCTGTTTATGTAATTTGCTTGGGAGTTTGTTTCTCACACCTCTACTTTGTCATCCTCCTCGGTGACAAGTTATTATTTAAATGTATAATATATAAATATATATATATATATATATATATAAATATATATATATATATATATATATATATATTGAAGGTAACTTTTTGAATTAAAGTTATTGCATATATACAACATTGTTATACATATGACGCAAATTCTGTGAAAATTAATTCATCTTACTGTAGCTGATAAAATGTTACCGTAAATATACAATGCAAATAACGATTCTCTTTCTGATATATTGTTGATTCAAAGTGATATTTAAATAATACAAAAATAGAAGCGTCAAAAATATGTAATACACTATACAGATCGGAGAAGAAAAGATACTAGTAATTTTAGTTACAAAAACAAAGTCATTCACAACAGTTTGGGACAAGCTGAAGCTTCACACAGAACTTTCAAATTCTGAAAAAGTTTAGTGGGGCGAGATGAAGAAGTATCGTAGTCTAAATGTGGTTATAAACTTCAGATTTCTCTATTATTTTGATATTGTAAAATGAGATAAACTATAAAACTAAACAAATATTCACGGAAAACGTATATAGTGTGAGAGAATTATGGGCAGAGAAGTAAATATCGTGAGTAGAAGTGTCGGCGAGATATCGGAGGACTCGCTTGGCTGCTTGCCAATGCGTGTGCGTTTGGCCGGTGCATGAACTGTGACAACCGATTCACGGCGTATGCAATGGCGGGTCTGGTAAAGGCGAGATATTGCAAGCTTCCAACTAATCATCTCTACTCCGTTGGGTCTGCCAGTGGTGTACAAGAATGGATGGTTAGTTTTGGGGACGACGCCATCGGTGACCTTACTGGCTTTGAGTGTTTGACGAATGGTAAGAGGTTCGGGTGGAGCATTGGATATGAGAACGGTGTAGTTGTTGTATTTGGGATTGGGTTTTGCAATTTGGTTTTTGCGGCGAGTTTGCATCTGATGAGTGTTTTGTGGATTCTGGACTTAAGGTTGATGAGAGGAGGAAGACGAAGTTGTAATGGTCGGGGCGAAGGAAGGATTTTTGTTTTTTGGGTTTTGGTAGTGGACTTGGGTTTTGTGAGGTTGTGATTTCTGGTTGGGGATGTGTTGGACTGTTGGGCCTGGGGTTAGATAGTGAATTCGGTCCAGAAGAGTTCTCAGGTGGATTGATACGAGGTGCTGATTCTAGATCGGCTGTACCAGAGGGGTCATTAGTCGAAGGTAAGGGATGCATACCTTGAGATTCCTGCGACGGTGACGGGTGAGGAGTGGAGTCTAGGGGTTCCGCCGACAAGACAGGAGATGGTGACATGAGTGACAGAAGGAGTGGGAGTATGTCGACATGGGCAGTGGAAGGAGAGGATGGCGAAGAATTTGAGGAAGGAGTAACTTTGGTGAGAGAATGAAAAGAAAATACAGTCTCGTCAAACTTCACATGATAAGAGACGTAGATACGACCAGAGGTAGGTTGGAAGCACAAGTAGGTGCTTTGCATCAAGGAATAGCCGAGGAAGACACACGGTGTGGATTTATTCTTAAGTTTGTTGGTGTTCTCAGCCATGGAAAGCAGACACACCCTAAGATTTGTAACTTGTTGTAATTAGGTGGTGTGCCAAATAGCTTCTAAAACAGGGACTCCATACGAAGAACTTGTGTTGGTAGACGATTGATGAGGTAGGTGGCGGCAGCGAATGCATAGGTCCAGTGAGATTTTGGCATGCCAGCATGGGTGATGATATATGCTCAAATTTACCCTAGAGCTAATCTCTCAAATTAAGAGATCAATTATAGTACTTAGAGATCGAATCCACAAGACTCTCGATCCACATAATAGATTTAATAATTTTTTTATTATGCTAAATCAAAATATTGTAATTAAATTGCAGGATTAAGCAGAAAATAAAAGAGTTGTAAAATTCAGAAGGATTAAACGCTAGGCCTAGGGAAATTCTCAGGAAATCATAAAAAATCAGATCAATTAATTAAGTAAGCAGGATTCAACAATTAAGCACCGTTCTTAAACTCTAAACACAATTGTAAAATAAATCAGTTGTTAGTGTAAATATTATCTACGTTTTAAAACCCAAAAATCCAAATCTCTTTGTAAAATTCAAGTTAAAAACCAGAAATAAAATCAAGTTTATAAGTTCACAAAACTACTAATTCAAATCTCTTTGCAAAAAGTAATTTTGCTCACCAAAGGTTTTTGTCAGGAAAATCAATTATACTCTCATATCAATCAATAATCCTAAGATCTAAATCCAGATGACTAATCAAACATCTAGTATTAAAAACAACTTATGGTGAAGAACAAGAAAGATAATGAATCCAAACACTTAATTAATCTAATAATCCATGAAATCTCTAATGAGAAACCCTAAACCTAACAAGTAGATCTACTCAGACATAACTGTAAGAACACAAATCATGAATAAAATAGATAGCATTAAGAGATTCAAGGAAGAAGAAAAAAGGTTCTGAATCTTCTCTGAAGGAGTCTTGATTCTTCTCTCCAAAAGCTCTCTAAAAATCTCTCAGGGTTTTCTCTCAAAAGTTTCAGGGAAAAATAAAGCTTAGGTCTAAACAATGACCCAAAAATCCTATTTATATTCCTAAACACGTCCAGGGACTAATGATGCAAATATGGAAAACTTTGGGACAGCTTTGTAAATCTTCAAAACTTGTGGGAAAACTTCCAATTTGTCTTGTGGACTCAGCATCGATCGATACCATCATTTGCATCGGTCGATGCATCCTTCTGAACATGTCTCCCAACTTCACAACTTAGCCTCAATGCTTGATTATGCTCCAAATCTTCATATTTAGCTCCATTATATTCCATCCGTGCTAGATCCTATAAAACCTGTAAAGACTCACAAAGGACCTAAAAACATATCAAAAAAATCTAAAAGACTCCTTATATCATGGTTAAAAAACACCTAAAAACCATTATATATCAGGTGAGCAGTGATAAGCCGGTTTCTACCACATGATGGTGTTTTCTTTCAGATATACCGTTGTGCTCCGGTGTGTGCGGCGAGGATGTGAAGTGAGAGATCCTAACAGCAGCGAGGAACGGTCTGAGAGCAAGATATTCACCAACATTATCGGAATATAGAGTGCATACCCTGGTGTTGAAACGGTTTTCCACAAGCACCTTGAAATTTATGAAGGTATCAAAAAATTGAGACTTTATTTTAAGAGGAAATAACCATGTGTAGCGTGTGTAAAGATTGATGAAAATCACATAGTATTTGTAGTTATCACAAGAGACAATTGGTGAAGTCCATACATCATTAGAAAATGTATTCAAGTGCTCGAGTAGAATTGATGTTTGATTGAAGAAAAGGGAGTTTATGACTCTGATTGATAAAACAATCAGCACACAAAAAGTTTGTGGAGATAGATTGTTGAGCAGGAAAAGAAAATTTGGAGACAGCAGAATTAAGACTTGAAAAAGAAGGATGGCCGAGGCGATAATTCCAATCAACCATTGATGTTTTAGGAGAGGAGGAAGCAAAAAACAAGGAGACATGGGTGGAAGAGAGCGACCACTCATAGAGATCACCGTTAGTCTTGCCATATAGCAACGGGACCCACGAGCTGAGATCCTTCACCTGAAACGTAGCAGAGAAAAATTCCACAGAAAATTTATTAGTGTTACAAGTTTATAAACAGAGATAAGGTTCTTATGGAGATGTGGTACAGAAAGAAAATTCAGCACATTGAATGGACGAGTGGGAGAGGATAGAGGTATTGAACTAGTGTGGGTTATCTGTAAACCAGAGCCATCACCAATGAGGACAGAGTCAACACCCGTATAGGGCTGATGGAGAGAGATTGTGAAGATCAGACGTCATGTGATGCGTGGCACCACTGTCCAACACCCAAGGATCAGCAGGAGATGGAGAGCCAAAAGCGAGGTTGGCAGATGGCAGCAAAGGACAGTATTGGGTGTGCATTGGTGGCACATGATATGTTGTTTGGAGTACAATTACATGCATCGCTTTCCGCTGTGGCCTTGACTACAATACCATTGGCACTTGTCTTGATAATCTTTCAAATGACGTGTGTCTTGTTTCTGTCCATGATACTGCGAGGGTGACTGATTGCTGTTCCAGTGTTGAGGTGTGCGGTGATTCTATTTCACAGAAAATTGGCGAGTATTGGCCAAATTTGCAGTTACTGGGATCTCGATTTGCTTGGAGGCGAGGAAGATAAGCTTGGATTCTCAGTTGAGGGGCTTCACGTGCACTTCGGTAAGAGTGGGAGGAGTGTCATGACCTTTGATTTGGTCCACCACATTCTTGTAGTCGTCTGGTAACCCATCCAGAATGTGTTCAAGCTGATCCTCATGCCAAGTGGTTGTCTAAGTAACGCCAATTGTAAAAATCACCGGATCTAGACGGACGATGGATCCATCAATATGACATGCTAGCTCAAAACCATCAAGGAGTGCATGTACCTGAAGACTCCACATCAGGTAATTTTCAGTTGTGAGTTTTGTGACATTGGACATGTTCACATGAAGGACTGTTTTGTCCATTGATATTGACAGCATCTGTTGTTGCAGTCATGGAGAGAAGGGTGAAAAAGAGAAGAAAAAGGAACGAAGAAGGAGGAGAAAGAAGAGGCGGCTGGAAAAAAATTATGATATCTTACAAGGCTCTGATACCATGTAGAATATGGAACTTGTTTTATTAAGAATTAGTTACAGTCACATATATACTATTACAAGAGGAGGATGATAGGTTTAACTATATAAAGAAGATTCCATAATTAGAGATATGGGAATCACGATGATTGTAGGAATCATGATGATTGTGTGATTTCCTTTACACATACTTGCCTTTTGACTTTGAGATGAACATAGTCGTGGTGTAAGAAAAAGAGGAAGATTGCCCATTGAGATGAACAAAGTTAAGTGAGAAACTGAAGGGGAGCAATGCAATATTCTAAATGAGTTTCTATACTCGTGGTGGTCCCAAGTGCAGAGATAAAGTCAGGAAAACAAAGGATTCGCAGCAGGGCACGCTTTTATGTTGGTGGATATATATAGGCATATGAGGCGACTAAAGATGGGTTTCTAAGGGTTTTGAACAAGTAGTGGCAACCTATGTCGGTGAATTGATTCTTGTTGAGTCAGTTCAACATATTGAATCTGAATTGTCTGGCCCCACAAGCATATGTGCGGACGCTCAAGTTTTTATTTTTTTTTCTCCGAAAAAGTAAAAAAATTGTGAAAGAAAGACATGTGTTGTATTTTTATTGGAGAGTGAGATTTTGGAGATTTTTTTTCTTATCTTATCATTTTAAGATCAATTATTATGTAATAAATAATATTTTTAGAAAATATTTTTGTATTAAAATTCATTATTTTTTAAACTATATAAATAGAGACTTGGTTCATTTTATTCGACACAAAAAAAAACCATCATTTCTACTATATTTTTCTAATTCTTCTCTAATAAACTCTTGTTTCTAATAAACTCTTGTTTATTTCTTATATTTTTTTTTGGAATAGATGCCAACAACAATCCTACCCAAAATTCTACTAATTACCCTTTTCCCTTTCCAAATCCAAACAATTATAAAAATCCTTATTTCAACCAATCCCAAAATATCCCAAATTATGGCTTTCCACCAAATTTTCCAATGTCGTCATCTGTTCCAAACTATAATTCATATTATGGATCAATGATGTCATATTCATCTCAACCACCTCCTTATTCTTCTACTCCAACGGGTAATGAAAGTGTTCAAGATGTTAGAGCAATTGAATTTACCGGATTTTCTACGCAAGTAACTCTTGGAGGGATAAACAGTGCTGAAACCACTCTAAATACATAAGATTCAACCTCTACTCGCTGGAAAAGCTCCAAATGGATGACTGAGAAAAGTTTGGTGCTATTGAGTGGATGGATTAAATTTGGAACAGAAAACATTGTTGGCAGAAACCAAAAGAGTGAATCATATCGGGGTAAAATTGATGAGTATTGTAATGAGCCTTGCTCATTTGATCCTCCGCGTTATGGAGTTTTGTGCAGAAATATGTCTATATTTTGTCTCTCCTTAGCATATATTTATCATGCATTTAGCTAGGATAACTGATTGTTTTGCATCATTTTCTAGTCTTTTCTATATGCTTTGCATGTCTAGGTAGTTTTTGCATCATCCTTGCATACATTGTGCATTTCGGAGTATTTCAGGTATTGAGGAGACTTTGGAAGCACATCCGTCCGAGCCATGCTCCCCAGCGCATCCGTCCGAGCCATGCTCCCCAGTCGTCCGTCCGAGCCATGATGACATTGCATTCCATTCGACGCGCACGGACTCGTTCGCACATGTCAGGAAGAGAGACGTTTGGTTTCACACGCTTCAGGAGATTACCAAACCGACTCCTTACCTTGTCGTTTTAAGTTTTAGGGCTTTCCATGTTGGATCACTATATATACATTTTGTTAAGTCCTTGCTGAGACATCTTATCTATTATCTCGTTCTTTTCCTGAAGGTTTACCCGAGCCACCAAAAACGTTCTCAAACTTTGTATTCCGACACCTTTGAGTTTATTCAGTATTTTCATTTGATTTCTTTTACAAGTTGTTCTTTACTTTTCAATCTATCTAAGAATGCTTGTTTCTATATTTTCTGGGTTTGCATCCAGTATTTTCACTGGATAATGATTTTCGGATCTGAGTAGTGTAGTAGTCCTTGAGGATGGGATATATTAGGTGGAGGATCTTAGGATGTACAGTGTTTAAGCTTGGGATATATTGTTTGTCATGCCTGCTCAACCATGTTTCTCTAGCGAGAGCTGAGTATGGAAGTGGTTGAGTCTGAGTAGCTTATACGAAGAGATTGGATTAGCTAAGTTGTGAAGTTCGTTGTTTAGGGACAGATTGCTTGTGGCATGTTAAACACTCTGTACGCTAGGAGACTTCACCGACATCAATTACTCCCATCCTTAGGACCTCTTTCTTTATGATTTTTATTACATTCCTGACACTGTTTCGTTTCTTGACTTTTAGTTCATGCTTAGAATCGTTTATGTTTTTATTCATTTTCTCTTTTTGTCATGCATTTTCGTTTCTAATCCTAGAACACATTTCCGTTTTGCATTCTAATCATTCTAGGACTGTTAGACAAACACTCTCTTTGAATTGGCTTGACTTGTGATTTTTTGATTGCATCTTAATTGTTAGTGAAGTTTCCCAACTGGATTGACACCTTAAGTATTACAACAGCATAAGGTTAATTGAACCTGCTAGGAGACACAAAAATCCTAGTATCTGTAAATTTCAACCACACAATTTTTTTTATAAATGAGACTCATTCATCGTTGATGAATCAATATCAAAAATCTCATCTTATTAGAAAATATATTTCACTGGATCCATCAGAATTTCCTTTTGATATCAAAACCTAAAAAAGGCAATCTAAAATTGAAGAGAGGTATATCATCAGCCGGTTTCGAGAGCGTCAAAAGAAAATAGAAGAAAATTATCCAAGTTGAAGTAAGAAAAAGTACTTGAAGAGAGATCATGTAGCAGCAAACCAAAGACTGATTGCCGACTAGTTTGCCGATCAACCTACATATGATGATGCAATGTGTTGTTGTCGATTATGGATGTGAAAACAAGTTTTCCTCCGAATCCTTGGTGACCTGTCAAGTAGTGACAACTACTTAACCCAACGAGTTGATGCAGCCAGTAAAGAAGGTATATCCCCATTAGCAAAATGTACCACAACTATGCGAACTATGCGAATTTTAGCATATGGTATGGCGGCAGACGCGTCGGTGAATACATCAAAATCGGAGGTATTACATCATTGGAGTGCTTGCGTAGATTTTGTAAAGGAATCATACAGTTGTATGAGCAAGTGTATCATTGAGCTCCAACTGAAGATGACCTCCAAAGAATTTTGCATATCAGCGAGATGCGGGGTTTCCGGGTATGATTCGAAGTATTGATTGCATGCATTGGGAATGGCATGGAAACCACCATTGGCATGCTTTTTTGGGTGCCTTGGCACATTGAACGATATCAATGTTCGATGATGTTGAACAAGGAAATACTCCAAAAGATAACTTCGTTGTGAACCAACACACTCATGATATTGCATACTATCTAGTTGATGGTATCTATCCTTCTTATCTAACTTTAGTCAAATCAATTTGTCTTCCTCAAAGTGAACAGACAAGTTATTTGTACAACACCAAGAAGGATGTTGGAAGGACATCAAACAAGAATTTGAAGTGTTACAAGCTTGATTTAAAATCATTCGTGAACCAGCATGTTTGTGGGACATAGCCGATTTAGCTATGATCATGCGGTTATGTATTATATTACACAATATGATTATTGAGGATGAGCGAGATACATATGCACAACATTAGACCGATCATGATCAGTCTGAGGCAAGTGGTTCTAGTACACCACAACCATTCTCTACTGAGGTTCTATCTGCTTTTGCAAATCATGTGCATGCTAGATGTCAATTATATGATTCAAATGTCCATCATGAATTACAAGCACATCTAGTCAAACACATATGAGCAAAATTCGGGATGTTCCGTGATTAAAGAGGTTTTTAAATTTTTGTGTGTGAGTCAAGTTAAGATGATTGTACTAATTAATTTATGTACGTTTTATTAGCTTTGTTGTGTTGTGTGTTTGTATTTTTTCCCATTTTAAGTTTGTGTAATTTTATTTGTTTTAATAATAATAATTATTTTTTGTTATATTAAAAATTAGCTAAAAATATAAAATAAAAATAACCAAATTCATTTTTTTAAAATGTAACTTTTCTTAATTTTAATTATAACTATAACTGTGTTGTTATCAATTTAAATAAAAATAAGAATATAACGTGAAAATAGTGGGGTAAGGTGTTGAATTTTATTAAACAAAACTATTGGAGAGGTTAGAATTGATTTGACTGTTGAATGATTAGGTGGAAGAAAGAAAAAATGATGTAGAGTGTTAAAAGTTGAGGTGGAGGGTGTTGAATTTGATAACCATTGTACATGGTTTAAGTCACAGACTGCAGCGGTTTGGTCTCGCTGCCTGGTCGATGTTATGTGCGGAATAATAGAGGTTAATAGTAGAATTTGTTGGCAAATTAAATTTAGAAATTTTATTTATTTGTTTTGTAATATATATATATATATATTACATAAATTAATAATTAATGACTACTTTTTGTAAGAAATTTGTTAGGAAACCGGTATGATAGTTTTGGTAAGAAAATGGTAGGAGAAAGTTGGTAAAAGAATGCTAAGAACTTGTACTCTACGGATATTTTGATATGAAGATAAAAATTCTCCTCTATGTTTTTTGTACTTTTTTATGAAATTTTTATCAATATCGACTTTCCTCAAAAAAAATTATGAATGATTTTGTAAGAGAACGGAAGAAAACTCGTGTTTCTACGTTTTTTATGTTTCTAATTATCATAATCACCTCTTTCTTGTAATGCGCAGATATGAATTACAACAACATTTGCTAAGTGAAATGCATGAGCTTTGAGTAGTTGCCAAAAAAAGAAATTGAGGCATTCAAAACTATATATCTACTAGCTTATTTGATGTGTGTATCAATTAAATATTATTATACGTAATGTTGAAATAAAGCCGAGATTTAGTAGTGCTAACTTCACGGAAAGACACCAACTTTTTTATTTTATTATTTTATGCTAATTTTGATGCACTGCAATAATTATAATTTAAAATTAATTAGTTTTGATTTGTCTGTAACTTAGTCAAGTGCTATCATTATTATACCCTTTATGTATGGGTGCTATTTTTTTTTTACTCAAATAGTATTTATATTGATTTAAACTCGATAATATAAATTTGCTCTTGTAGCCATTCCGGCAAGATTATAGACTCAACATAAAAAGAAATATTAATACAACTCAACTGAACTAACAAATGTGCTAAATTATTACAGTCTCTTTTTGCGAAATAAACTTTATAGAAATAAATTTTGAAGACCAGTACTTTAAATCTTGATGAATATTTATTAGATTTCTGTGTCGTAATCGTCCATTGACCAAGTTCAGTAAACCTTCACAATCACCTTCGATTTCAATTGCTGTATAATCCCGAATCCATGATTGTTGTAAAGCGACTAGCATTGTTTTTGCTTCTGCTTCTAAAAACGAAGAGACGTAGGAAAATTTGGTTGCTCCCCAAGTTAAAGGTGAACCAGAAAAATCGCGCATTATCCAACCTCCGGTTGCCTCATGATTTGAGTTGTTAAAACTTGCATCAAAGTTACATTTTACACATTGGATAGGTAGAGCTGTACATCAAGAAAACTAACGATGTTCATCTCTTCTTTTTGAGAAATTATGTCATTTTTATGCATAAGATCAAAACATTCATTTTGTCTGATTTTGACCACAGAACAGTTTTTGAAGGGCTTTCTCTAAAGTTATTAAAAACACAATTGTTACGAGCTTTCTGAATTCGCCAAATTAGCCATAATGGTAACATTGCTTCAGTGTCTGAATGCGCGCAGTTGAGGATGGATGTGATGATAGTAGAGATGTTTTCTTCAGCATCATTCGATATGCAAGTCAAATCTAAGTAGGGAGTGTTTGAAATACGCTAAACCATATGTGCAAAGGGCATGTAAATAAGGCATGGTTTATCGTTTCCTCTGATTGCGACATCGAGGACAGAGGGGATCTAATGACATACTTCGTGATCTTAGTCTTGTTATTGTTGGGAGAGGTCGAGATATAGTATGCCAGAGGAAATGTTTTATTTTTGGAATCACTGGTAACCTCCAGAGTTTATTCTTGAGCTCTATCGATCCATAGGGTTTATCTGGAGGCATGTCACGAGAGAGAGGATCGTGTGTTAACAACGAGTAACCTGACTTAATCGTATAGTCGCCTGAGATACAATAGTTTCAGGTAAGAGTATCTGACTGGACTTTCTTTGCAAGGTAAATGTGTTGAATCAGTTCGATATCCTCTGTTGTGATGTTCGTGATAAGCTTCGTAGTTCCCATGATCTGCTATCTCCTGTCCTTGCCATGAGTGTGTCCAGCGTGCCAAGAAATTGTTGGTTTATAGAGAGTATTCGTCGTGGAGGATGTGAGTCAATGACATTATCTATCCCTATTCTAATTGATTTTCCATCACCAACATTGTATCTGGAACCCTTCTTTATTAACGAAATGCCCACTAATAGAGAAGACCAACCATAAGATTGGTTTTTTTGGGGTTTTGCATCAAGGATACTTTCATCCTGATAATAGCGAGCCTTCATTATCCGGGCAAACAAAGAATTTGGATATTGGACTAACCGTCAAGATTGTTGTGCTAATAGCGGATCATTGAACTTTTCCAAATCAAGGAAGCCAAGCCCTCCTTCTTTCTTTGAATGTGGTAATTTTTTCCAGGCTATCCAAGAAATTCCTCTTTGTTGAGCACCCTTCTCCCACCAGTAATTCATAAGTATTGATTCAATGTATAAAATAACTCCTTTTGGCAACTTAAAACACAACATTGCGTAGATTGGCATTGCCAAATGCACTGATTTGAGCACTATTTCCTTTCCTGCTGGTGAGAGGCGTTTTGCGCTCCAACTTGATGTTCTTTGTTTCACTTTGGTGACGATGTACTCAAACATCTCATGTTTTTTCCTGCCAAATTGTTATGGTAATCCCATATATTTGCCACCTCCTCCTTGATTTGGTATTTCAAGAATCGCTTTCAACCTATTTTGTGTTGATCCATATAAATGAGAACCAAAAGTTATCATAGATTTTGATGTATTGATCTTTTGTCCCGAATAATATTCATACACATCAAAAACATCCTTCAGCGCTTGACAGTTTTTTTCTATTAGCTTGGCTGACGAACAAACAGTCATCAGCAAATTTTAGGTGTGTGATACGCGGCGCATTATCTCCAACTTTAATTCCTCTAATATCACCATATACAGACCTTGATCTGATAAGATGACTCAATATGTCCGAACAGAGGATGAATAGATAATGAGATAAGGGATCACCTTGGCGTGTTCCTCTTTCCGGTTTGACATGTCCAAAGGGTGAACCATTTATCAGGATGAAATAGCTCACAAATTCGACAGTCGCCATAATCCAGTCAATCCATTTATCACATAATCAAAATAATTCCAAGGTAGATTTTAAAAAGTTCCACTCTACCCTATCATAAGCTTTGCTTACATCAGTTTTAACTGCCATAGAGGACCCAGCAAGCTAAGCTGCGGTTAGCTACAACAGCTGGTACACTAGCTAGCTCAGCTGGACGAGCTGGCCGACAGCTGAACTTAGCTCAGTGAACTGATTCGGTGCTGACTCAGCTACATGGTCCAGTCAGCTAACACTCGAGCTAGAGGAGTGTGGCAGCTCGGTAGCATGAGCGATCACCATCGGAAGGGCTTCAAAGAGACGTGACCCATCGAAAAGGGGCGAGGAATAGGCGTGTCTTTTCATGGAACACACCTATTGGCGTCCTATATAAGGGATGGACGCTCAACCCATTCAACACACCATCATCCATCCATCGTCCATGTATACCTAAGAAGAAAAGGGGTTGCGGCTCGACGAGTACATTGATACTCGTCCGAACTGATGCACATGCTACCTTTCTATCGAAGGTTCGACGATGGTGTCAAACTGATCGCAGGATGATTGACAGTTCGATAATAGACTCGGACCGATGAAAAGGTCATCGATGATCCACACCAATGGACGGATCGATCGGGGATTGATCAGTGATTCAATCGCTAGTCGGATCGGGTGATCAGATTATCGATGATTCAAACCATAGGTTGGATTGACTGGTCGGGTAGTCGAGAAGTTGTTCGGTAGTATCGACCTGGTCGGTGTTTGATCGACGATTCAATTATGGGGTCATATTGATCGATCAGACCTGGCTCTGATACCAAGACCGATGAGTCGATCGAGGTTCGAAGGTATGACCAATGGATCAAGTAACGGCACGTCTAGTGACAAGCTTCGGGAACACGAGTGGTTCGGGACGCCGATAGCGTAACCGATCACCATGCACCAAAGGGACTATAAGTACCCATCTCTAATATGTGGAAAGCCTATGGGGTTAGTTGGTTGTATGGCTAAGTCACAAAGAGATGGGTCAAGGGTAAAGTTATATTCCGCTGCAAATAAAGGCTTACAAAGCAAGGCCGCAAGCCAAAGCAATATAAACGAATCAAATCAATGGATCTTTGGCCGGGAATGGGACCGAACAAAAGTCATGATCGGAGACGCCGAAACGTTCGGGTCGGGGTTTTTCAAGTTGGTATCATAGCATGCACGATCCTATGAGGACGTATGCGATTATGCTATGTGTTTGAACCGAATAGAAATCCTTGATAAGATCGAAAACATGATTGGGAACGAGAAAATGTTTGCCAACCTGCGCTCTTGAATCGAGTGATTGTTCAAAACGTCGAACACATAGTATATCAACTGAAGGTCAAGAAAACTTTGACCAAAGGTTGGGAAAAGTATCGACCAAGGGTCGAGAAGCGTCGACCAAAGGTCGTGAATGACGATCGCGTCCGGGAAGGACCATCGTCGGGAAATTGTCCTAGTTGGGACGGAACTAGGATGGGAAAGACTTGATCTATTCAGAGACTGACCAAGATCAAGGAAAATAGATTGTGTCGGGAAAGACGTAGATCAAGGAAAAATGACCAAGTCCTGAAAAGAAAAAGATCAACAATAGATCAAGTCTCAAGTGGACAAAGGTCAAGAATATCTATGCCTACTGAATTCGAGGACGAATTCATTTTAAGGGAGTAGACTTGTAACGCTCGCGTCCCGCGTACCTAAAGGGGGGCAGTTTGTTTAAGGAAAATGATAGCTAGATGAGTTTAAGTAGCTAAGCTACTAGCTCAACCAGCTAGAATATGAGCTGAAAGAGCTCAACAAACTCGGGGACCCAACTAGCTAAGTTGTTGTTAGCTACACTAGCTATTACACTAGCTAGCTCAGTTGAACGAGCTGACCGCCCGCTGAACTTAGCTTGCTGAGCTGATCTGGTGCTGACCCATCTGGGTGGTCTGATCAGCTTACACTCGAGCTGGATGAGTGTGGTAGCTCGGTAGTATGAGCGGTTCCAATCTGTCTCTTCAAAGAGACGCGATCCATCGAAAATGAGCGAGGAATGGGCATGTCCTTTCATGGAACACACCCATTGGCGTCCTATATAAGGGATGGACGCCCAACTCATTCAACACACCATCATCCATCCATCGTCCATCAATGCCTAAGAAAAAAGGGGGTGCATCTCGGCGAGTACATCGATACGCGTCTGAACTGATGCGCATGCTACCTCTCTATCGAAAGTACGATGAGACGAGCGACGGTTCGACAATAGGGTCGAACTGATTGAAGGATAATCGACAACTTGACGATGGAGTCGAACTGGTTGAAGGATGATCGACGGTTCGATCGTAGACTCAGACCGATCGAAAGGTTATCGATGATCCACGCCAATGGACGGATCGATCGAAGATTGATCAGTGATTTAATCGCTAGTCGGATCGGGTGATCGAATGATTGACGATTCAAGCCGTAGGTTAGATTGATTGGGCGGATGGTCGAAAATTTGTTCGGAAGTATCAACCTGGTCGGTGTTTGATCGTCGATTCAATTATGGGGTCGGATCGATCGATCGGACTTGGCTTTGATACCAAGACCGATGAGTCAATCGAGGTTCGTAGGTATGACCAATGGATCAACTAATGGCACGTCTAGTGCTAAGATTCGGGAACACGAGTGGTTTGGGAAGCTGATTGATAACAGGATTTTCACCCAGGGTATTAATTCCCTATGCAGTTTTGGTACAAAGAATTATCAATTCAAATGTTTGTTTATGCTAGCAGGAAGGATGCAATCAGAACAATGCCAGTCAAGCCAAGCAAAAGTTGGTTTTGATCTAACAATCCTAAAATAATAGAAGAAAAGAGTATAAACAAAGAACCACACGATCTAAGCACTCGATGCAAGCATTTGAGTACAGGATCGGGTGGGGTGATCGAGTAAGCAAATGAAGTATGAACAACTCGAGGGGTTACTCGAAGCAGGTGATCGTGTACCTGTTCGGGTAATGGATTGAGTGATGAATAAAAATGCAAGCAATTAAAATATGAAAGCTTCTAAGGATGGGGTAATCGAATCCTAAGTGTTCTTGACCAGTACACATGTCTTACATGCTTCAAGCAAATATTCCCTAGACAATGAATCTCTAATATCTTGTTAAAACACTCTCGTGATAGAAACAATCAACCTTGATCACTCCCCTACCCAACTCTCGTTGGAGAAACATGACCAAGCAGGCATTAAGAACCGATTCATTATTCTCAGTAAACCCCTTACTCATCTAATCTCTTAGGCTAAGTGAGTAAACCTCTAGCATCTACACCTCTCGGTGGTAAAACACTTTAGATCTAATCTCACCCTCTCGATTTGTTAACATCATTAAGAACACCAACCTAGAAGGGAATCTATAAAACATATACAATCAAACTAAGACATCTTAACCGATCAAAAACACAAAATCATCTATCCCATCCCTAGAAACTTTGCTACACTACTCAAATCTCATTGCAAGAAAAACAAAAGCATATACTAATGAAAATTGCATTGTAATAAACGATAGAGTAGAGAAGTAAGAATACAAGATAGAAATCTAAAGAAATGATAAAACGTTATGAAACAAATCCTAACAAAAAGTGAAAAGTGTTTTGAGTCGCTCAGTTCTCTCACAGAAGCGCCCGCTCTCTGGTTTTGGGTCTGCGGCGTGCTCGTTTGCGAGGAAGAAGAGGGGGGTTTATATATGGAAACCCATTAACACTATCTTCCCAGTCCTGCCTGAGGGTCTGCTCGATGGGGTGCACGAGGATGTGCTCGGGTTGCTCTTCGGGTAGACTCTCGGGTTGTTCTTCCTGCTCTTAGATCCTCCTCAATCGTGTTGGGGTTCGGACTGTTCTTCCAGCTCGATGGCTCCTTCGGGTACATGCTCGGATTTGTCCTTGTTTCTCCCCATTTTAGGCTCTAAAGCACATGTTTTCATCAAAAGTATGCAAACGCAAGAATGCAACACCCTAAATGGCCTAAAAGTTAAATCCTACAGTTAATGACCTATAAATGCTGAGTTCAGGGTGGAAACAATGCAAAATATGGACAAAAAAAATGCTAAAAACATGTAAATTAGAGAGTTATCACTGATAGCGCATCCGATCACCATCCTCCAAAGGGACTATAAATCCCCACCTCTAATGTGTGGATAACGTATGGGGTTGGTTGGTTGTATGGCTAAGTCACAAAGAGATGGGTCAAGGGTAAAGTTATATTCTGCTGCATATAAAGGTTTACAAAGCAAGGCCGCGAGCCAAAGCTAAGTAAACGAGTCATATCAATGGAAGTTCAGCCGAGAATGGAGCCGAAAGAAAGCTGTGATCGCGGACGCCGAGACTTTCAGGTCAGAGTCTTTCATCCTATCTCTTTTCCTCCACGAAATATGGTCCCTTAATCATCGTAGATCGAGTTTATTCGATTTTTTGCGTATTTTGTGTTGGCGCAGGCTTGGAAGAAACTTATATTTCTGTCTCCCTCTATCATCTATTGATTTTGACTTTTTTGTTTCTAATTTTTTTCTTCATCTAAATAAGCTTTTGTTAGTTCATCTTGTATAGTTGGAATAAGTTGTCTATCTGCATAGCTTAGGCTTTCCATCGCCGTATGAGTTGAGATTGGAGGGCTTTGATATGGTGCTTCAAACTCGCCATAGCCTTTCTGCAGGAAATTATTCGACTTGAGATTGGAGTGTCCAGGTGATGCATATCCTCTTTCCATCCTTGTTTGACAACATCTTTAAATCTATCAATGTCACATGAGCATTTGTCAAAATAGAATACTCGTCATCGGTATGAGGGACCTTCATTGAAGTTTAGTAGTATAGGCTTATGGTCTGAGCCTAAGTCTAAAAATTCCACCTCAACATTCGGGAAACAGTTTCCCCATGGGCCGTTCTCAAAGGATCGATCCAAGCAACATTTTACAGTATGAGTGTAACGTTCCCCTACCCATGTAAATTATCTCCTCGGGATCGTATATCTTCAAGATCACACATTGCCACCATATGCCGGAAGTCACGATAAGTCCATTAATCTTAAGGGTCCTCCAATTTTTTCAGAGCTTGATAAAATTTTCATTAAAATATCCTATAAGTAACCATGGATCTTGTCGATAGATGGATAGGTTTTGAGTTATTAATCCCTGGTTAACTGAGTAGGACCTTACAGAGTCAGTAGTTTTTTTTTTTTTTTTTAGTTGACTCAGGACCGC
>NC_025697.1:18710189-18718570 GCF_000633955.1 Camelina sativa
TTTTTTTTTTTTTTTTAAGTTGACTCAGGACCGCCAACTCCTCTACAGCCTCCGCCTTGTTAAAATACTCTTCAAAGGTTATTCTTTTACGCATCGTGAAAACAAATCCAGTCAATTCGTTGTCTGATGATGCCTCAAGCAAATCTTCATAATAGTTGAGTCTTGGGATAGGGATATGAGCTTTTGCCTAAAGATAGTGAATCCTTTCGGCATTCAAGTCAGCATCATAGTGAACAAATGGAATCCTTGATGCTTGTTGTTTTGCATTCACTTGTTGAGGGATTCTGTTAGTTGGTGGTGGCATCTGAAGACCCGGTATTAAGGTTGCTGGATCAACAGAACGTAAGGTATCTGCCTCAGACTTGTTGTTGTCACCATCAGGATGATTTTCATCATCCCTGATATCATCTTTCAGGGAACCACATTTACTACAGAAGTTTCTGAGTCGCTAATAGCTAAACTTAATCACAATGTTCTCTCCAACAAAGAATTGTAAATTCTTTTGAATACGCAGCGGTTTATCTATGTTCCATGCTATCCTAACCCAACCAGCCGCAATTTGGTTGATATTTTTGTCATAATCAACCTCAGATACAAATCCTAGTCTATTTCCAACTCATCTAGCCAATGCATTTGTTATGTAGAGAGGCGGAATACCTTGAATTTGAACCCAAAAAAGAATGACCTTCATATCGCTTTTGGTAATGTTAGGATACCATCGATGGGTTGTTAGCATCATATCATTGAAAGACCATGGTCCTCAGTTGAGGACCAAATTGAGCGATTCCTCCAACTGAAATCGGAATTGAATGCAGCCTCCATCAAGAATATGCCCAACGCAGCCATCCACAAAACCCCATACTCGAGGCATTTGGCGGATCAGAGCGCGTAGATTCTATTTTCGCGGATTGACTAGAGTAACCACCTGCAAATAGCGGTTAATAGTAGCTGCCCTTTTGCAAAATCCGGTGGAAGGGTGAGTGTCAATTCCCAAGTCGAGGTTTTGAACAGATTTTCAGAGAGAGTCACTCATTGTTGGTAAGAGTGAGTGTTGGATCATCGAGCGGAATATATAGGAGATGAAGAGGAATTGAAAAAGCATGGGAGAAAAGGTTGAATATATAGGAGAGGCCATGGCGGTTTTCGATGACGGTTAATCCCCGTAAATTGGGGAGAGAAGTAACTGTCATCAGTTAAAGACAGAACAAAACTGCCAACCAAAACGCCAAAGCAAGGATCATCATTTCTGTCGGTCGGAAAGAGACTCCTAAACAAAGAAGAGAACTGGTGTTGCCAGAAAAACACATCGCATCCCAAATTGCCTTTTGAGAGAGACGACATGCTTTCTTTCGTCGGGTGCTATTTTTTTTGTTGTTGTTGTTTTAGTTTAATATTGTATTTTGTATTTTGTAAATGAATTTTCTTTAGTTATGGAAAATATTTAAAAGACTGATTTTACATGAATTAAAAAATCTAATTTAAATACATTATTTTATTTCACCAATAAAATTAAGCATAACTTACAAATACATGTTTGTTCAAAAAAAAAAACTTACAAATACATAAGAGTTGCCAAACAAAAAAAACTTACAAATATAAGATGTAACTAGATTTACAGCCCGCGCGTTGCGCAGGAATATAATTTTTTGTTATTATTGTAAACTGTTGAATATAATTATAATTATTTAATATTAAAAATATAAATCTATATATATGTAAAATTTATTTTATTAAGCGATTTATAACTTATTTATTTATTTCAAAGCGATATATGAAACAAATATTTGTCTTATTCCAAAGGTGTATAAACCTCAAAGGATGATGGAGTTTAGACCAATAAGTCTTCTTAATGCTTTCGGCTTAAGAGAATCATGTTGTCCCTCATCTCATAAACTCAGTTAGCTTTTGTTTCTGGTAAGTTAATAATGGATAATATTCTGATTGCTCAGGAGCTGTTTTATGGCTTAAAAACAAATAGACGCTGTAAATCGGATTTTTTAGCATTCAAAACAGATATGAGTACAGCGTATGACCGGATAGAATGGGATTTTATGGAAGCTGTATTAATCCGGTTTGGCTTTGCTAGTATATGGATTTCTTTGGTTATGTGGTGTGTATGTTCGGTTTCGTATAAGGTTCTTCTTAATGGTCAACCTCGTGGTTCCATTCTCCCTCAGCGAGGTTTACGCCAAAGTGATCCCTTATCCCTGAATCTGTTTATTCTATGTGCTGAGGTCTTGATTGCAAAGATTAAAAAGACAGAAAAATAAAATAAGCTAACATGTATTAATCTAGCTCGGGATTGTCCCTTTATCTCACAAATGTTATTTGCGGATGATAGTCTTTTCTTCTGTAAAGCGGAGAAAGAGGAGTGTACCAGTCATGCAAATCTTGATAAATCCTCTATTATGTTTGGGAAGAAAGTTTCAGACTCAGTTAAAGCACAACTAAAAAATGTCATTGTTATTTCTAAAGAAGGGGGATTGGCTCCTATTTGGGAATCTCAGAGAGTCTTGAGGGTTCACGAAGTAAGGAATTTAACTATGTTTGTGACAGAATGGATGACCGGGTGAATGGTTAGTATGCGAAGTATTTGACGATGTGGAAAGGAAGTTCTGATTAAATTAGTGGCTTCGGCTCTCCCTATTCATGTTATGTTATGTTTTAAACTCCCTCATGATTTGACGTCTAAGATAACGAATGGCATTTCAAGGTTTTGGTGGAGCTCAAATGATAAAGCTCGAGGTTTACACTGGTTTGCGTGGGATAAAGTATATAAAGCTAAAAGTGATGGCGGTTTGGGTTTTAGGGCTCTGGATCAATTTAATGATGCGATGTTGGCTAAACCGTATTGGCGTTTAATTCAATATCCGACTTATTGTTGGATCGGGTGATGAGGGGCAGTTATTTTCAAAATACACATCCTCTTTTGGCAAAAAAAACAGTATTATTTATCATTTGGTCGGAGGAGTATCTTCTCGACCAAAGATTTGGTGGACCGACGATTGGGTCGGGATGTAACGTTTTGGTATGGTGAGATCCTTGGATTCCTGATAGGAACCACAGACAAGAAAATGGTATGGGAAGGATATTACACCCTAATTTGATGGTGAATCATCTAATTAATCCTGTCACTAAAGAGTGGCACTTTCCAATTCTTCAGTTTTTTATGGATCCAGAAGACATCACCATTATTCAGAGTATGACGGTTAGTAAGTATTTTAAGCCAGATTGGCTGGTATGGCATTTTACAAAATCTGGCCGGTATTCCATAAAGTCGAGATAGAGGTTAGCAAGGAAAATGGTTGAGGAGTTCTAGGTTGGTCCGACCTGTACAGCTCTTCGAGCTCATGCATGGAAACTTAATGTGGCCCCAAAGGTTAAGCATTTTATTTGGCAAATTGCGTCTGGATCTCTCCCTTTGATGGATTGGTTAGCTCACGGAGGGGTCCAATGTGATGTTTGGTGTAAAATGTGCGACTCTGCGGTTAAGACTATTAATCATGTCTTCTTCGAATGCCCTCGCTCGTGTGAAGTTTAGGATTTATCTCCAACTCCGGTCTCATTAGGGTTTCCCATATGAGTTAGTGTATTCAAATTTGGATTTTGTTTTCTGGAGGGTGATATATCATGGTTTTTGTGGTTTTTAACCATGATATAAAGAGTCTTTTGATATGTTTTTAGGTTCTTTATGACTTTTTACAGGTTTTATAGGATTTTGGCATGGACAGAGCAAAATTGAGCAATTTGGAATGTTTTGGACCAAATTGGCTAAGGAAGAGAACTTAGAGCCTATCAATGGTGTGAGTGTTGACCGACACATGGACAAGACAAATCGGAAGTTTTCCCAAATGTTTTGAAGATTTACAAAGTTACCCCGAAATTTTCCATATTTGCATCATTAGTCCCTGGACGTGTTTTAGGAATATAAATAGGTTTTCTAGGTAATTGTTTAGACCTATGTTTTATTTTCCCTGCAAGCTTTATTTTTGCAAAACCCTAAGAGATTTTAGAGAGTTTTTGGAGAGAAGAATCAAGACTCCTTCAGAGAAGATTCAGAACTCCTTTACTTCTTCTTTAATATCTTAATGCTATCTATCTTTTTCATGGTTTTTGTTTTATTGATCATGTCTGAGTAGATCTCTTATTAGGTTTAGTGTGTTCAAAGGAATTTGTGAATTACTAGGTTATCATATTGTTAGGGTAATATCTATAGAGTTCTTCATCTATATTGGTTTATTGTTTATTCTAGAGTAGCGAAAGCAACATAGAATATGATCTTAGGTTAATTGGTAGACATGAAAGTGTTATTAATTTCCTGAAATAATCTTAGATGAGCAAAATACCTATTCACAAAAAGATTTGGTTTAGGGATTTTGTGAACTTATCAAACCTGAATTTAATGCTAGTTTAATCATTAGGATTTGCAAAGAGATTTGGAATTCTAGTTTTTAGACTAGATAATTTTCGCATCGAGAGCTGCTTAATTTTACCATTGTTATTTTCTGAATTTCCTGAGAATTTCCGTGAACCTATCTTGTCCCTTATTGAATTAACTCTTGCTTTTTATTGGTTTTCCTGCTCTTTTTATTTTAATACAATTTATTTTGTTTAGCATAATTAAAAGATTATTAAATCTATTGTGTGAACCTAGAGTCTCTGTGGATTCGATCTCTAAATGATCTCTTACTTTGATAGAGTAGCTCTAAGGTAAATTTGAGCATATCAGAGGGGTGCCTTTCAACAGACGGAGCCTGATCAACTTTCTCAATTTCCATGGATTTTATGGGCAATCTGGAAGGCCATAAATAAGAAAGTTTTTCAAGTTTTAGAGGTCGAAGCGATTCATATAATTGCTCAGGCTTTGGGTGATAAGTTAGCCTGGGAGGAGGCGCTCTCTTTTTTGGCATTCATGTTAGCTCTATCTAAGTATTCAGATGTCCAGGTTTCTTCCTATGACAACCCGTCCCGCGGACCCCACTAGCCCACCGCTAGCCGCCCTAACAGACCCCAAGCTGGCCCTACAGGGCATCGATCCTAACCCCTCACTATGGATATCCAAATCCACCAGTACGTTATTGGTGCGCCATGCGTTCCTTGAGCCCTAATCCCCACCCTTTAACAACCTTCCCACAGGACAAGCTGTCACTAATTGATCTAGTTCCACTTCCATGGTGAGGGGTTAGGATCGATGCCCTGCAGGGCCAGCTTGGGGCCTATGGGGGCAAGCTAGCTAGAGGCTAGTGGAGTCCACGGGACGGGTTGTTACACTTCTCCTCGATGTCAGATTGATGGTTCTTGGAAAGCAACTGATGTGCATTCAGGTTTGGGCTGGTGGTGTTGCGGTGGTGAGGAGTGAACCTTATTGTTGGGGCAAAGTGTCTAAGACGGAGTCCCTCCCCTCTGCATTCTAAGTCAGAAGCGTTATTATGGGCCATGGAGTGGTTACGGGCTGCAAGGATCGCTTGTCAACATTTCGAAACTGATTGTGATGTTACACAATATGGTGCAGTCCCTTGAAAACTGGCCGTGCTTTTCCAACCTGCTTGATGAGTTCTCTCTGCTCAAGGAGTCCTTCCCTCTATACTCCATCTCTTGATAAATATTTTCTCCTTTTTTTAGATTTACCTTTTAAAAAAAAAATCACTATTTTTCAATTTTGAAAATGATCAATAACATAGATCACTCAAAATATTCAAATTATTTATATTATTTTAAATTTTAAATAATAATATGCACCAAATCCTTCTGTTTTAATCGGTAACATGAATTTTAACACTAACAGACATAGTCTCAAGTTTTAAATACATACATACATATATATATATATATTATACTATAATTGAAAATAATAATATATACCAATAATTCATGTTACCAACTTTTAATCGGTAACATAAATTTATAATTTAACACCAAGAAGTGGATAACCTCTTGATTTAAAACTATTAATTTTTCGTGTTTGTTTTTTTAAAAGAAACTCTTGTTTTCTTTATCCTAATAACTGTAACTCTTGAAAGTAATTATTGTTCTTTTAAATATATAATAGCTTTATTTTCCCCTTATTCTAGTTTCTACAAATAATTACATAATTATTATATGTTATGATAGAAATATCTAATTTTATATCTATGTAATCTCTATTCATATTTTACTTTGATATTTTTTTTTGGTTGTATTATTTGTTTCATTTCATTTTGGGTTTATATTTTAGTTTAATTTTTGTAAATTATTATTTTTAATAAAAAAATATTACAGAAATAAGTGAATTAATTGATGCATTAATTTTAATTTTTATGTTCTTTTAATAATATGAATTAATTTGTTAAAACTGAAAATAAGAAGTGATGAGGTGGAGGAAGGAAAAGAGAGAAAAACCAAATTTAGATATATAGATAGATACATAGGCCTTCAAAACTATCTACCTTCAAAAATTGCAGTGTATATTGCCGTCAAACCTTAAAACCATTATCAATGACCTTAAGCTATGGCCATTGCCTATTTGGAAGGAGGGAGGTCAAGGGAAATCCAGAAGGAGGGAGGTCAAGTGAAATATCTAGGTCTACCTGAGCTATTTGGAAGAAAGAAAAAGGATCTATTTACCTCTATTATGGATCGCATTAAACAAAAAGCTCTCAGTTGGTCTTCCCGCTTCTTATCTACGGCTGGGAAGCTAACCATGCTCAAGTCAGTTCTATATGCCATGCCAACCTATACCATGTCGTGCTTCCATCTACGTGGTTCATTATGCAAAAGAATTCAGTCAGCTCTTACAAGGTTTTGGTGGGATACGAATACTGAAAAGAAGAAAATGTCATGGATTGCTTGGAGGAAAATCACAAAACCGACAAAGTTTGGAGGTCTAGGAATCAGAGATATCAAACACTTTAATAAGGCACTATTGGCAAAGCTAAGTTGGAGATTACTAACAAAACCACACACACTCCTGGCAAGAGTACTACTCGGTAAATACTGCAAAAACTTATCTTTATTGGACTGCAAGATTCCCTCCTCAGCCTCCCATGGTTGGCGAAGCATTGGAATGGGCAGAGACTTGTTAAAATCAAAGCTTGGGAGAGTAATAGGCTCCGGTGCAAATACACCAATATGGCGAACCCCTTGGCTCTCTACCAGCTCCCCTTTAGCCCCTATAGGTCCACCAACTGAAGCCTCCCAACACCTCAACGTTGCTGACCTTCTCCTACCAAACTCCAGGGGCTGGAATGTGGACCTTATCAAACACATCCTCCCGGCGTTCGAACAAGATATAATGCTACTGAAACCAAGTTTCCAGGGAGCAGAGGATATCTGGGCTTGGCTACCCACCAAAGATGGCTGCTACACGGCAAAATCTGGTTACTTTGAATCCACTAACCACGAGCCTGAGCCCCCGGTAACTAACCCCATTATCCCCTCGAGTGAGCTTCAATTTGACTGGCAAAGGAACATCTGGGCAATCAAAACCTCTTCGAAAACTAAGCTTTTGCTTTGGAAAGCCTCACAGAATGCCCTCCCTGTAGGTGCAAACCTTCTCCACCTAGCAATCAGCGAATCAGCAAAATGCCCTTATTGCGATGAAGAGGAAACGATCACACACTTGTTCTTCCATTGTGCCTTCGCTCGCAAGATCTGGGAATTGCTCCCAGTTAAGACATCAATACAGTTGAATGATGCAACCTCAATAAGACAAGGTATCAAAGTGTCGAATAGACTTATATGCTTACCTCCAACTGGTGTGGGTACTGGACCAATCAGTCCCTGGCTGTTGTGGTCGATCTGGTCATCCCAAAATCAATTAATCTTCAGCAAAAGACGGATCTCGGAGGATGAAACTTTGCAAATTGCCTTGGTAAGAGCCAAAGAATGGCAAAATGCGCAAGTTTCGTGTGTCAGACCCGATCCACCCCAAAAATCACACCTTAACCCTCCAAATCCCAGACCTAATCTGATCTGTTTCACTGACGCTGCTTGGAGAAATGATGTCGCAGGTTTAGTTTGGGTTTTCAAGGGCCCGAACGACCTGATGATAAAGGAAGGTTCTGCCTCGATGAACCACGTAAGCTCACCCTTGATGTTCGAAGCACTGGCAACTCTTACCGCGATAAGAGTTGCCCTTGAATCGAACATCACAGAGCTCTCTTTCGCTTCCGACTCGCTCATGCTGGTCCAAGCTCTTAACAAGAAGATCCAATTGAAGGAACTTCACGGGACTCTTCATGATGTCCTCGATCTATCCTCTAATTTCACTAGTTGCTCGTTTAATTTCATTCCTAGATCTCAGAATCAGCAAGCCGACTGTTTGGCTAAGGAAGCTCTCAGTCTGTTTATGAACCTTTAATTAAATAATGAAAAGTCGTTTTAGTTCCCAAAAAAAAAAAAAA
>NC_025697.1:18719684-18760035 GCF_000633955.1 Camelina sativa
AAAAAAAAAAAAAAAAAAAAAAAAAAAAAAAAAAAAAAAAAAAAAAAAAAAAAAAAAAAAAAAAAAAAAAAAAAGCTATGGCCATTGGTCCCCATTTTTTATTGAGTAAGCACGGCGCCATAAATCTGTATTGGACGAAATATAACGATAATGATATAATTTGTATTATATCTAAGCAGACGGAGAAATGGGTGACAACCCATAAAAAGTCAAATGATTCCTTTCAAGAATTTGTGATATATAATATAGCATATGATTATACATGACAGGAGGATGGTAGTTGGATAAGTTATAAAAATCTGTTGTGTTTGTCGTATTTTGATAAGGTATTAAAATACTTTGTTACACCTATGAACTGAAATCTAGATCCACATTATCTTAGGTTGACTTCAGAGTCTTTTGATGATTAACTTTCTGATCCTTCTTATCTTTTGGCTATGTCTTCCACTGTTTATCCTCTTCCTTACAGTGGCATACACAAAACATTAATGGAAACGTTTCAGCACTTCTCCCATAACTGCCCCTCAAGCTTAACAGAAGCCAAAGATGCGGAAGAAGGAAGTTGTAGCTTGTGCGAGAGACAAACCTTGATCCATTACACTTGTCACTCATGTAAGTTAGATCTATGTAAGCTTTGCTCTAAGTTGACTCCCGAGCTGCAACACAAGCTGCATCCAAAACATAGCCTCGAGTTCCATCCCCGTCAGCCTGGTCAAAAGCCGGGATGTTTCATTTGCTGTGGATGTGGGTCTGTCTCTTCTGGATCTTACTATGAATGTAAGATCTGTCAAATCAAGATCGATCTTGAGTGTGTGTCCAAGGAGTTAACTAATATTTGGGATGCAAATCTAACGTACCATTATAGTCACAGGCATGTCCTAGCTCGTTGCTGGCCTCGTGGATCCAATGGTAGCGGCTTTTGCTTCATATGCGAGCGTCCGTATTCAGAGACAACTCAGTGCTACGGATGTGTCTACTGTCTCTCCTTTGCACATGCGAAATGTCTCGATCTTCCAAGTGAGATTCAACATCCAGTGCACCCGGACCACCCTCTAAAACGCCTCAACTATATGCAACACAGAGAGCTTAAGACTCAGTGCAACGCATGTCAAGAACTGATCTCTGGGGTCCCTTTTGGCTGCCTGAGGTGTGGTTTCTACCTTCACATGGGATGCGCAGATTCTTTGTTACGATCTTCTAAGTTCGAGGCTCATGACCATGAGTTGGTGTACGTGCAACGTAATGCTGCACGAGCGATCACCACAGAGAAACCATGTAATATATGCCATGAGCCTCAAAAGATATGGAAGAATTGTTACTACTGGTGCATCGAATGCAATTCTAACTTCCATTTCGAGTGTCTCAAGATACCCGATTTTGTCTTCCGTAAGTCATGTCACACGCATCCCGTTCAGTACAAATTGTTCACAACAGAGGGATACGAGTATTGTGATGTCTGTGAGACCATTATAAACGTTGGGAGCTATGCTTATTCTTGTGATTGTTGTTTTCAGGCACACATCGAATGCATTATCCCGAAGGTCTTAAAAATTATTTAGTACTTCATGTTCTATTATATTCTTTATGATTTCTAAGATCTAAACCAAATATATTCTTAACTTGTTTTAGCTCCATGTTAATTGATAGAATTGCGTACAACTAAATGCAGAAAAAACCAACTATAAAGTATTTGAAGGATACTTACGCAAGTAGTGAGGACGCAACAACATCAACGGGAGTGAAATCTACAGAACACAAACTTGTGGTATAAAATTTTAATATTTTTTCCATACTGATTTTGGTTTAGGGAAGTTTCATATAGTTTAATGTTTCTTATATAATGCAGATTGATGATATAAAACATACTCATATCTTAACATCCTGCGACTTGAGTAGTAGTCCTCATGATCCAACTTGCACTATTTGCAAGCAAGGAGGACTTGGGGATGCATATAAATGTGAGAAATGTGAATTTGTAGCTCATGATGAATGTGCAGAAGTAGCACAACGGTTAAAGAGTCGGTTTCACAAGAACCACCCTTTGACTCTCCTGCCACAACCTCCTTTGGAAGAGATGAAATGTGATCTATGCAAGAAAACAATTTGTGGGTTCAATCTCTTCTGTCGAACCTGCGATTATGTTATTCATATTGAATGCCTCACACGGGACACACGACCAGAGCCCAAATATATAAACTGGGAAGGTAAATGTATGCAGGGACATAACTTGGTTGAGTTTCTTGGTACAGTATCAAAGCAAAACCTTTGCAGTGTCTGCGACGAGGAGCTTTATGGGAAATCACCGTCATGCTTAACATGTGAAGAGACATATCACATAGAGTGTCTTGAAGTCGAAGGAAAAGTAGACCACCCGCTTCATTATCATTCTCTTCATATCCAAAGGAATATTACACCAGGATCTCGCTGTCTTAGCTGCGGAGAAAGCATAAATTCTTACAGCTACAAGTGCAAAGAATGCAACGATGTCTATTTCCATGTGAACTGTACCAAATCAGTGGAAGCATCGTTGAAGCTTACCGACATTCACGAGCACAATCTTCATCATTTCATGGCTTCATTTGAAGATAATTCAAAGATGAGGGATAGTGATGTTATAGCATGCAATGGTTGTGGTAAAGCATGCACTAAATACTTCTATGGTTGCGTCAAGTGCAAGTTTTACCGCCATGGGGAGTGCCTTGGGTTACCAAACTCTGTCAGGCACAGAGTACACGAGCATGCTTTGACTATACTGTACACGTTGATCTCAGAAGTGGTTAACCACTACTGTGAGATATGTCTTAAGGCTGTTGATCCTGGGCATCCTGGTTATATATGCAAACTATGTGGCTCTGTGATACACCCAGAGTGCGCTTTGTGCTGGGTGAGTCTTCTCCATGTAATTATGTCGTCTTTTATTTTCATTTCGATATATCTAGATCATATTATCTGAGACGATTATGTTTAGGATAATGACTGGAAAAATGCAACGGAAGAGGATCATAAGTTGGAGGTGGTGGAGCTCAAGGCTTCAATCCTACGTAGATGTCACATGAACTTCTAGTTCACCTAATTACCATAATTTGCTTTGTGAATTATTGTGATTTCGGAATATAAAGACTAAAAGACATGTCTCCTAAGCACGACCCCAAAAGCTCCATTTATCACTTCCTCCTACAGCATAAAAGGAGAGGACTTATTTCTCGGTCTCTCTCTCTTCCTTTTTTTTATTTTATTTTACTTAAATTTACTAAGTTATTATCCATCGCTACTTATTTTTATCAATTTATTTAACAAATTGCATTGACTTTAATAAATGTATATTTGAAGTCTTTATTTTCATTATTTTGATGAATTTATTTAGTTTTGAAAATTAAAAATTAATCTTACATTTTTTTCTATATTTTGCATTTCTAGTTACATAGTTTAATGTTTATTTATGATTGCTTACCTGAAAACAAAAAAATAAGTCAAATTTTAAAATATTTATGAATAAACTGAAAAAATTAATGTTAATTTGGTATCTCATATATTTTTTTAAAACCTAAACTAAACTAATATTCATAATATTTTTAAAAATAGACATTTCTTATTATGCGTGTTTTTAGCTAAAACATCTTATATTTTGAAACGGAGAGAGTGTAAGTTATATATATAATGTAATATCCGCGAACCAAAACTTTGCGTTTTGGCGATGGGTGTCAATCGACACCAAGGGTGGTGTCGGTCGACACCAATAATTTCTGGTTTGGCAGTTTGATTTAATTATCGATTTGGATCGGTTTGGTTTAAGGAAAACCATTGAACTAGACTATTTAAGTGAAAGATCGACATAAATGGTTTTGGAAAAGTTATTTTGTCGTCGTTTCCTTGTTTTTGAGAGAGAAAAAAAGAGAAAAGAAACGTTCTTGAGTTTTTGGGAAGATTGGTGAGGTTTCTTGGCTGTTCTTGAAGGATCTGAAGCTAGGAAGGAGTTAGAAGCTTGCTGGGAGTGTGGGATTCGTCATTGTTGGTCAGAAACTTCCTGCAAAGAGGTGAGTATATGACCATAGCTTATCTAAGCTAAGATCTCTAGTTTTTCTGTGATTTTGGTGCTTATGTGATTGTTTCCTTTGAGTTCTCTATGGTTTTTCTTGGCTGTTATAGCTGGGTTTTGCTACTAAGGATGCATGGAGCGGATTGGAGAAGTTTGGAGGCGAGATTCGGAGTTTCCGATCGAAGAAAATCGATGATCGGCATCGATGTCGGTCGACACCAACGCGAGGACGATCCGATAACTTTTGGGAGTGTCGATCGACACCATGTGGAGGTGTCGTTCGACACAAACAAGATTTTCGGTGATGTCGAGCATGGTGTCGGTCGACACCATCTGGTGTCGGTCGTCACCCTTCTTCAGTTGCGACGGATGATGCAATGCTTTGTATAATGCATGTTTGTTTTACTGATTGTTGTTTGTGGCATGTAGAGATCTTATTGCTTGTGTGCATAGCCCAGTATATAAGAGGATTGCTTCACTGAGTGTTTATAAAATACTCATGCATCTCAATTTGTGTTTGTGGTGCAGGTAAAGGCAAAATGTGATCGTGAAATCAAGGCAATGAAGAGGAGGATGTTCTAGTGACTCGATTGGTTGTTGTCTGGCTTCTGTTAGGTTGCTAGAGTTGGGTCAGTAGAACATTGCTAGGTTGTTGTTTCCTTGTTTTATGTTGTTTGGTTATTGGATATTTGCAATGATCTGTTATTGGTTATTGGTTATTTGATATTTGTTGGTTTATTGGTATTCAATATTTTCCACTGTTGGTTTGAATATGGTTAGGTGGCTAGTGTGTATATGACCATTGGTCGTTTCAGTTTGGTATCAGAGCCCTTACAGTTCTAGGTTTGGGTTCACTGGGTTTCTGTTATTGATGTTGTGGATTTTTGCATGTTGTCATTGATTATGTGAGTTAGTCTATTGTGTGTGGCATGGAGTCCTAGAACATCCTCTTCTAGCCTACAGTGTGATTCCATGGTGAGTTATGTTTTGTGTTTTTGATGAATTATTTGCTTAGCCTTATGTTCATGGTAGTGGAGATGGTTAGAGAGGGTGTTGTTGCTGGTCGTGGTTGAGGACGTAGACATAGTCGTGGACGCGGACGTATTCGTGGTAGGGGCAGAGCCCTAGTGGTTAGTGATGTTGTGGAGCAGAATGTGGCAGCTGAGGGTGTTGGCGAGTCGCAGGGCTTTCAGGAGGGTTCCATGAGTGTGGCCGGCGGGGGTACTGACATGACCGTAGGTGCTGATGGAGTCGGTGTGGGCTGGGTCGGTGCTGGGTTGGCTGGTGATGCTAGTGTTCCGGGTGCGGGAGTCCCAGCAGGTGGAGCCCCTGGAGGAGGCATTGATCTTGCGGGCTTATTGACATAGCTGTTGCAGCGGATACCGGGAGTGGTACCGGCTCAGATACAGGTAGTGCTTCAAGTGTCTGCGGGTGTAGGAGGTCATTTCTAGTATGCCAATATGCTAAGGGAGATGAACTACATTGGTACCAAGCGGTTTTCGGGAGGTACTAATCCTACTGTTGCTGATGCGTGGAGGACGAGAGTGGAACGTAACTTCCAGTCTTTGAGATGTCCTGAGGAGTTTTGGGTGGATATAGCAGTCCACAACCTTTCTGGTGATGCTCAGTTTTGGTGGAGATATGTGGCTGCTAGGAGAGTGCAGAGGGAGATGTTTTGGCCTGACTTCATCTTGGAGTTCAACCGCAAGTATTTTCCTCGAGAGACACTAGATTGGTTGGAGGTGTAGTTCGTTCAGTCTCAGTGGACTCGCTCAGTGCGGGAGCTTGACTTGGAGTTCAGTCAACTTCTGATGTGTGGGGGTCGGGATATGGAGTATGAGGAGGCTCGTATCACGAGGTTTATTAGGGTCCTACATGATGACTTGAGGGTTCACTGTAGAGTGCGGAGCTATGCTACTCGTGCAGAGCTGTTTGAAACTGCAGCAGAGATTGAGGAGGACATCTGGGCACATTCAGTGGCGGTTAGTCCAGACGTCCAGCCTGCGCAGGGAACCAAGAGAAAGTGGGAGGCTACGCTGAGGCCGAGTGCTGCAGGGTGCTTCGGTTGTGGGAGCATGGATCACAAGGTTGCTAGCTGTCCCAGAGGAGTGCTATCATTGTAGGGAGCCAGGGCATATCATTGCAGGGAGCCAGGGCATATCATTGCAGGGAGCCAGGGCATATCAAGCTCAAGTGCCCCAAGTTGCAGCCGATGGTAGTGGCAGCTTTGCAGCAGGTGGTGCAGTCGGGAGTGCAGCAGGTGGCTCGGATCGAGCAGGCACCATGGGTTTACGCGACTGCAAAGGCTAGTGGAACCAGTGCTGGGGCGATCACAGGTATAATTTCTGGTACTTTGTCTTTGTGATTTCTTAGTAGGTTCAGATTTTATGTTTTGCATGTGATAAAGTGTTAGGTTCTCAACACATGAAGTTTGTGTAGGGACCTTGTTGGTGGGCGGGTTTAAGTCTCATGTTATGTTTGATTTTGGAGCTACTCATAGTTTTAGTACTCTGGAGTGTGCATAGAGTGCGGCTATCAAAGGAGATCCCAGAGAGCGTACGGGTGTTTTCAGAGTTGCGGGAGGCAAGTTTCTGAGAGTTATTGGACGGGCGAGAGGTATTGATATTCAGATCGCAGGAGAGTCATGGCCAGTGGATTTGCTTATCAGTCCGGTGGAGTTGTATGACGTTATCTTGGAGATGGATTGGTTGCATCGGCATATGGTGCATCTTGATTGTCATTGGGGTAGAGTGGAGTTTGAGTGTCTATGAGGGAAGTTGGTTTTTGAGGAGTTAGACCGACTTCGGGGAGTCTCGTGATCTCGGCCATTCAGGCTGGGAAGATGATCGAGAAGGGTCGCGAGGCTTATTTGGTTACTATATCTATGCTAGAGTCTATGTGTTCCAGCCATTGTAGGGATTACCACCATATCGGTCTGATCCTTTTACGATTTAACTGGAAACAGGGACGACACCGTTATCCAAGGCTCCTTACAGGATGGTTCCAGCAAAGATGACAGAGCTGAAGAAACAGTTAGAGGATTTGTTGAGCAAGGGATTCATTTTTCCTAGTGTATCACCGTGGGGAGCGCTGGTGTTATTTGTTAAGAAGAAGGATGGGAGTTTCCGTGTATTGACTATAGGGGTCTGAACTGGGTCATTGTGAAGAACAAGTACCCTTTTCCCAGGATCGATTAGTTGTTGGATAAGCTGAGAGGTGCTATTGGTTCTCCAAGATTGATCTGGCGTCGGGTTATCATCAGATTCCGATAGATGAGGCAGATATGAGGAAGACTTCATTCAGGACGAGGTATGGGCATTATGAGTTTGTGGTGATGCTGTTTGGGTTGACTAACGCGCCAGCAGCATTTATGTGATTGATGAACAGCATGTTTTAGGAGTTTCTGGACGTGTCTATCATTATTTTCATCGACTACATCCTGGTTTATTCTAAGAGTCCTGAGGAGTATGCAGTGCATTTGAGGGCAGTTCTGGAGAAGCTGCGTGAGCAGAAGTTGTTTGCCAAGTTGAGCAAGTGTAGTTTCTGGCAGCGTGAGATGGGTTTTTTGGATCATATTGTTTCTGTAGATGGGGTTTCTGTAGATCCAAAAAAGATTCAGGCTATCAGGGATTGGCTTAGACCGCAGAATGCCACATAGATTAGGAGTTTCCTTGGATTGGCAGGTTATTACAGGATATTTGTGCAAGGCTTTGCGAGCAGAGCACGTCCTATGACTAAGTTTACAGGGAAGGATGTTCCTTTTGTTTGGTCACAGGAGTGTGAGGACGGCTTTGCAAGCCTAAAGGAGATGTTGACTACTACGCCAGTGTTGGCATTGTCAGAGCAGGGAGAAACCTATATGGTTTATACTAATGCATCCAGAGTTGGTTTGGGTTGTGTGTTGATGCAGCATGGGAAGGTGATTGCCTACGCTTCGCGGCAGTTTCGGAAGCATGAGGAAAACTATCATACTCATGAATTGGAGATGGCTGTTGTAGTTTTTGCCCTGAAGAGTTGGAGATCTCATCTTATTGGTGTAAAAGGTACAGGTGTTTACAGATATTAAGAGCCTGGAGTACATATTCACTCAGCTCAAGCTGAACTTAAGGCAAAGGCGGTGGATGAAGCTGGTGGAGGATTATAATTTGGAGAAAGCCTATCACCCTGGTAAGGCTAACTTGGTTGCAGATGCTCTGAGACAGAAGAGGGCTGCATGATATGGAGTCTCTAGTAGGTGAGATTGGTGCGTTGATTTTGTGTGTTGTTTCTCGGGAGCCGTTAGGTTTGGAGGCAGCTGATAGAGCAGACCTTCTTAGCAGGGTGCGGTTGGCTCAGAAGAATGATTTGGGGCTGGTGAATGCCTCTAAGGCTGTTGATTCTGAGTATCTGGTCTCGGCTAACGGTACCATCTTGGTGCATGGGCGAATTTGTATGCCTAAGGATGAGCAGTTGAGGCAGGAGATCCTGAGAGAGGCTCACACGAGCATGTTCTCTATCCATCCAGGAGCGACAAAGATGTACTGTGATCTCAAGAGGTACTATCATTGGGTCGGGATGAAGAAGGATGTGGCTAGTTGGGTTGCGAGGTGTGATGTGTGTCAGCTAGTGAAGGCTGAGCATCAGGTCCCAGGCGAGTTACTGAAGAGTCTTCTCATTCCAGAGTGGAAGTGGGATATGATCATTATGGACTTCGTGGTAGGGTTGCCAGTGTCTCGGGCTTTCGATGCTATATGGGTCATTGTGGACCGGTTGACTAAGTGAGCATATTTTCTGGCCATTAAGAAGATAGTCAGGTTGCATGGGGTGCCAGTGAGCATTGTGTCTGATAGAGATTCCAAGTTCACTTCGGGGTTTTAGAGGGCATTTCAGGCAGAGATGGGCACTAAGGTGCATCTGAGTACAACTTATCATTCCCAGACAGATGGACAGTCAGAGAGGACGATCTAGACGTTGGAGGATACGCTGAGAATGTGTGTGCTAGATTGGGGTGGCCATTGGGCAGATCACCTGAGCTTGGTAGATTTTGCTTATAACAACAGTTACCAGGCGAGCAGGATGGCTCTTTATGAGACTTTGTATGGGAGGTCGTGTCGTACATCGTTATGCTGGACTCAGGTGGGGGAGAGGAGCATGTACGGGGCAGATTTTGTTCTAGAGACCTTTGACAAGATTTGGGTTCTCAAGCTGAACATGAAGGAAGCTCAGGATCGGCAGAGGAGTTATGCCGATAGGAGAAGGAGAGATCTTGAATTTCAGGTGGGAGATAGAGTGCACATCAAGATGGCCATGTTGTGGGCTCTGAACATGTCATTGACAGAGACTAAGTTGAGTATGAGGTATATGGGTCCGTACAGAATGATTGAGCGGGTGGGACCGGTAGCATATAGGCTGGAGTTACCTGAGGTTATGCGTGCATTCCACAAGGTTTTACATGTGTCTATGTTGCGGAAGTGTCTCCGCGAGGATGATCAGTTGTTGGCTAAGAATCCTGAGGATATACAACCTAACATGACTTTGGAGGCCAGACCAATGAAGGTTGTCGGGAGGAGGATAAAGGAACTTCGGAAGAAGAAGATTCCTTTGATGAGAGTCCTTTGAGACTATGATGGTGTTAAGGAGCAGACTTGGGAGCCATAGGCGAAGATGAAGGCAAGGTTCAAGAAGTGGTTCGAGAAGCAGGTCGCGAGTTGAACTTGTCTAGCCTGGTCCCAGTTGTAGTCCGTGGCTAGAGCGGGAATGGAGTATTCCAGCCCATATCGCTTGTTTACTTGGTCGCTTAGGGGTGGTTGGTTGTGCGACTAAATAACAAGATAAGGTGTTGTTCGGGATATGAAGTTTCGCAAAGCTGGTATCGGAAAAGGAAAGTTTCCTGAACTGGAAATTTCCAGAAGTGGAAAGTTTCTAAAAGTGGAAAGTTCTAAAAATGAAAAGTTTTATGTGAGTTAGAATTTGTCCATTTTTATTGGTTGTGAGCCTTGGAGGGGCTTGTGTGGCCTTTGTGGCGGACTGTTGAGTCATTGTGAGGCCTTTGTGGCGGGCTGCTTAGCCAATGTTGCATGTTTAGGCGGTCCTTCGGGACAAGTGGTCTTTGTGACGGTCCTTCGGGACGAGTGGCCATTGTGGCAGTCTTGTTGAGGACATTTGTTTGGCCTTGGTGGCGGTCCTGTTTAGGACATTTGTTTGGCCTTTGTGGCGGTCCTGTTTAGGACATATGTTGGTCTTCGTGGCGGCCCTAGTGGCATTGTGATGATCCTTGTGTGGTCATGAGGTATTCCAGTGAGGGAATATGTGGTTGGTAGGGCATTATGTTGTTCTACGCGAGCCATGGGAAGGAAACCTGGTTAGGGATAGGACTGAGACGTGTTCAGAATTGTTTTGCGCTAAAGACAGTTGGCCATGAATGGCTCTTGGGGGACTTCGGTTCTTCTAGTACCGCCATGTTCTGACACTTTGTGGCCTGTGAATATGGTTGGTACATCGACTTCAAATGACGATCATGGGGCGCGCTGTAGGGTGGCAACCCGAGAGACGAGTATTGGACTTCCTTATACATTATGGCATGCGGGCTTAGGCTTGGTGAGGAGCCAATATCATGGCATGTAGGCTTCAGCCTGATGAGGAGCCAAGAAAAACTGAAGGTTAAGGCCTATGAGTAAAGGAAAGTCCAAAAGTCGAGAGCAAATAATGTTTGAAACGTGAGTCTATCTTCTAGAGGTTACCTTCCGTAGATCGGTCGGAGGAGTGCGGGCTGTGGAGACGGTTGCGCAGGCATCCTTGGCTGATGGTTGTTCGAGATTCAGGGACGAATCTATATTGGTGGGGGAGAATTGTAACATAGGTGTCGATCTACACCAAGGGTGGTGTCGGTTGACACCAATAATTTCTGGTTCAGCCAGTTCGATTTAATTATCAATTTGGATCGGTTTCGTTTAAGGAAAACCATTTAACCAGACTATTTAAGTGAAAGGTCGACAGAAAGGGTTTTGGAAAAGTTCTTTTGTCGTCGTTTCCTTGTTTTTGAGAGAAAAGAAGCGTTCTTGAGTTTTTGGGAAGATTGGTGAGATTTCTTGGTTGTTCTTGAGGGATCTAAAGCTAGGAAGGAGTTAGAAACTTGCTGGGAGTGTGGGATTCGTCATTGTTGGTCAGAAACTTCCTGCAAAGAGGTGAGTGCATGACCATGGCTTATCTAAGCTAAGATCTCTAGTTCTTTAAGTGATTTGGTGCTTATGTGATTGTTTTCTTTTGAGTTCTCTATGGTTTTTCGTGGCTGTTATGGCTGAGGTTTTGCTCCTGAGGATGCATGGAGCAGATTGGAGAAGCTTGGAGGCGAGATTCGGAGTTTTTGATCGAAGGAAATCGATGCTCGGCATCGGTGTCGGTCGACACCAGTTAGGGTGTCGGTCTACACCAATACGAGGACGATTCGATAACGTGTGGGAGTGTCGATCGACACCATGTGGAGGTGTCAGTCGATATAAACTACAGTTTTTGTGATGTCGAGCATGGTGTCGGTCGACACTTGTATGGTGTCATCGACACCAGATTGCCAGTATTGATTGACACCATCTGGTGTCGGTCAACACCCTTCTTTAATTGCGATGGATGATGTAATGCTTTATATAATGCTTGTTTGTTTTATTGATTGTTGTTTGTGGTATCCAACTACAACATCAGTCTCTGCTTAGTTTAAATCCAACTGGCTGATATGGAAATATGTTTTCAATTTTTATATGACTCTCCCGTTTATTACTTGCATTTTTTTTTCCTTTTCATGTTGTCCAAGTCCAACAAATGAATATATACGCCCCTCTCGTTGATTAGTTGCATATTTTTTATACTCCGTAACTATGTAAAAACAAAAAACAAAAAAGCATTTGCTAGAAGTTAGCTACAACAACAAATCTGTGGCATATTTTTAACTCGGAGACCTCCTAATGTCGATAAAAACCATAGCATGATTGAACTTATTTGTTCTATTTGTTAACATAAACACAGAAATTAATAGAGATATAACAATACTTTGCTCACCTTTGAAAATTAATTTTTTGTAGTTACATAACTATCAAAGAAATGCATGATTATTTTCCAAGAATAAAATCAAAACATAACTACATACATAACACATAATATCAGATTTTGAACATAATTATGAGAAATCAATTCAAATTGAGTTACATTTATACGACAATTATTTTTCTTTCGTCATTTATACTATCAGCTGTTCATCAATGAAGATTGTGTGTCTAATGAATTCTTGTTCTTAATCTTGGAGCTGAGGCATGTCCAATTGAAAGGAGGACTCGTGTATGGTCCTTTGAGTATTCCATCTGCCATAAATTTGTATGCAGCCTCAGTCATATGAATGCCATCCCAGGCGACATACTTTGAAGGGTCATTACAAGAGTCCACTCCAAAACTCCCACAACATGTACTAAAGTTGAAGTTGTACGGTTCTCCTACACCGCAACAAGCGGACAAGGGTTTGTTTATGAATCCTGACAATAGCATTGTTTTGGAAACTCGTGATTATTACGAAATCGGTAAAATTGGTTGTAAAGATTCAGTGGAGGTATATATCAAGAAGGCTACCGTATTTGGTTGGTTCTTGGTTAAGGCCCAACAAAGCATTGTAATAGTCAGCATATATGATGTTGACATGATGGTTGAGCTTCCTGAGTCTCTTGAGTTCTGCTTCAAGCTGTTCGTCGTGATATTCTCCAAACTTGTTCAGCCATTTCAGACATCCAAAAGGATCGTATTCTTCCATGTTTGATGTTTGATATAATGTCAAATATGCTACTGAGCATCCTATAGGGAACTCTCCAGGCACCAGAAATGTTCTTCCCCCCATACTAATCAACTCCTGGATTCAAGACAGTCCCAAAGCAACAAATAGATTATGGTTTCTGACAAACTGATCAATTTGTTTTACTCGTTAATGTGAGTAGTAAAATTACCGTAATTGCAGAAGAAATAGTACTAATCACCAACGGAACGAGCTCTTTGACCTCGTCAATGGGTCTGCGTTGGAAGAATGGGCCATTATGATCATTCCCTCCGATCTCTCCCATGAGAATCAAAGCATTTCCAATCATATTTTTACAGTCTAAAAACAAATATGATTGAGTTCAAAGTTCAAACTACGTAAAAAAAAACATTATAATTATACCATTAAAGCTGATCTTTACTACCTGATGGCAAGCCACATAGATTTGGTAAACTCTCCTTGAAGACCTTAACTTGAACCCCTAAACTAATGTTGTGAGGACAATGGTATCCTCTCTCCTCGAGAAAAGAAGCTTCCAATGCCGTTGCTGAGCCTACGGCAAAATTAACTCCTTTTTGAAAGTTTCCATTTTTAGATCCGAAGTAAGGTGTTACGTATGGAAGCCCCAAAAATTCAGCTGTAAAAAAAAAATTGTAGCATCTATCACTTAAGGTTACAAATTGCTAACTTGCAGTTCAAGAAAACAAAAAAAAAACAGAGAAAGATTTTACATAAAGAATTCAGTGAAGAGTTAAAACACAAACTCAAAGTGTCATTTTACATATAAAGAAAGAGAAGTACCAATGAAGTCAATGATGAGACGGCCGTCAGAGGACCGACCGGTTGGGTGGTGGAAAAAAGTTTCTCCGTACGGTGGAAAACCGTTCAAAGAAAGATTGTTACGATCCGAGAGACAGAGCAAGTTTCCCGTGTCAGCAATCGAATCACCGAAACTGATGATATACTCGAAATTCTGGCATTGTGATTCCGAGTTTACCATAGTGATCATAATAAAAAGAGTAGAAAAAGAAAGGCAAACCAGCTTCTTCAACACATGAGAATCTAGCGACGCCATACGAGAGAGGTCCCAAGTGACTTTCTCACTTTCTATTTTTTTTTTTTCTAATTCTTTTTATGATTTTTAAAAATCTAAGTAGCTAGGACAGACCGATGAGTTATGAACTAAAATTGATGGGATGGACCGATGAGTTAATGAGCCTTTCTTGTTGCCTTATAAATAAAAATATTTTCACCAAACTCACCAAATTATGTGGCTATTATGTGGAGCGGCAAGGCAATTTACTTTCTATGGCCTACGAAAGTTTGTATTTGTTTGTATCGTTTCAAACGGGTGCTTGGACTTTTAAGTTTTAAGTTTAACCCTGGAAAATATCTATTTGGAGTCCCTTCATTTTAAGGGGCTCATGTAGAAATATTAAAATTGTAGTTATTTTATGCCGAAGTATTAAAATTGTAACTATTTTATCCCGAAGTATTGTCTCATGTATTTTATATATATATAATGGTTGATGGTTTTCAAAAGATTGTTTTTTCAACCTTTTCTTCATATTCTTCAATCGTGCAACCAACTTCTTCAAGTATCATTAACTTTGTTTATTTGGATGTGCTAAAGTCTTTGCTTGCTTGGCACACAACTCAGCGTGAACATCACGAGTTCTTTTAACCAGATTTCCCAGGCGATTTCTAGTAAAAGTTCGTATACCCTGCTTCAGTTCCTTTAATTTCTACATAAACCTGTACATCCCAGAGGTGGAGTGAAATAAGGACTCGGTATCATCCCGATAAGTTTTCACAAGAAGCAAAAAAATCGGCAAGGTAGCTACTAAGTTCACAAACTTCAAAGGTTTTTTAAACGCCTTCCCCACGTCTAACTAACTGTAGTCGCCTGCGAAGATGATCACATCATCCTACTACCTCAGAGACATAGTAGGCACACGGGAAACGATGAAGCCAGACTGTTGATGCATTGCAAAAAGAGGCATAAGATTTTGAGAGTGGCAGCATGTCGTTGGGCTTGAAGAGGATTTCTCGAAACAGAGGTCCAAACTCCACTGGCGGGATTAAAATTAACCGTGTGTTTCACATTGCAATAGATCAGAGCAGCTCATAATTAAATCAGAGAGATAAACGGTGTTGACAGCTTAGTAGCTACTACACAAGGAACCATTAAACATGAGACGGCTAGTTTTTTCTTGGATTTTTTTGGGGAGAGGTTTAAAAGAATTTATTTGGCCATTTATGTCACCAAAGTGCAATTTTTTTTGGTCAAAAGTCTTGAGAAAACTCTATAGTTAAGCGTGCTTATGCTGGATAGTCATGGGTGATCTTTCGGGATGTGATTGTCGGAACTGTGCGAGTGAAGACAAAACACAGGGAAAGATCATATGGTGATTTGTATGGATGGTAACAAGTCTTTAAAACCTCTCGGACCTAGTGAGAGGACGTGAGGCCCATTAAGAAAGTGTGGACATGGGGCCCACTGCGAGATGACGGTCGGGTTGTAACAAGTGATATTAGAGGCGAACCTAGATGAGTGTGGAGTTAAGTAGGCTCACACCGTCGGGGTGACGATCATGGTGTGCAACAAAGACGTTGCGATCTGTTAGCGTTGGTGAATTGTGACACCCCAGTTTGAGAGCCTTGTAGAGAGCTTTAAAAGAATTGATTTGTCCACGTATGTCACCAAAGTGCACTTATCTTTTTGGTCAAAGGTCTTGTGAGAACTCCCCATTTAAGTGTGTTTATGCTGGAGTAGTCTGAGCATGGGTGACCTTCTGGGAAGAGACTGTCAGAAATGTGCGAGTGAGGACAAAACACAGGGAAAGATCATGTGGTGATTTGTAGTGATGGTAACAAATCTTTAAAACCCTCCCGGACGTAGCAAACTGACCGTCTGATATGAATGGGCTCACAGACCTATTGAGATGACATAAGGTCCATTAAGAAAGGTAGATCCATAAACATGGGGCCTATTGAAAGATGGTAGTTAGGGCGTTACAACATGTCTATCTCCTGCTGTAAATTCATTTATATAGTGATTTCGAAAATACTTGCTAACCGACTTAAACAAATGCTCACAGAGATTATCCCCTCGAACCAGTCAGCCTTGTGAAGGACAGATTACTCATGGAGAATGTTCTCTTAGCTTCAGAACTGGTCAAGGACCATCAGAAGGATGACATCTCTCCTCGGTGTGCTATGAAGATAGACATATCTAAACCTTTTGATTCGGTTCAGTGGTTTTTTCTGCTCAATACGCTACATGCACACTTCTCTCCACTGGATTCGGTTATGTATATCAACAACAACTTTCTTGGTACAGATTATTGGTGAGCTAGCAAGATTTTTTTGTAGTGCACGAGGATTGAGGCAGGGGTGCTCTCTTTCTCCGTACTTGTTCGTCATCTGTATGAATTCCCTCTCACACTTGATCAATAAAGCGGCTGCAATAAATAGGTTTGGTTATCACCTTTGCTGTCTCAACCTCCTCGTCACGGACCTTTGTTTCGCTGAAGATCGCATGGTCTTTGCTAAGGGAACTCAGTGATCAGTTGAAGGAGTAATCCAAATTTTTGATGACTTTGCTAACAACTCGGGTCTAAAAATAAGTCTCAAGAAATCTACCTTGTATATGGCTGGAATCTCCCCAACTATACAAGAGGTGATCCAAGTAACTTTCCCCTTTGAGGTTGGTACATTGCTGGTTCATTACCTTGGCTTACTGCTTCTGACCAAGGCAATGACAAGTCACGACTACTCGCCACTGTTAGAAAAGATTCGACAACTCATTAAGTCGGTCCATATGAGCATCACAATTTTCTGGTCCTCTGCTTTTCGGCTGCGAGGATAATGCATGAAGGAGATTGAGAAGCTATGTTCTGCTTTCTTATGGAGTTGTCCTGACCTGAAAACTCATAATGCAAAGGTCTCTTGGCAAGATGTTTGCTTACCTCACTGTGAGGGTGGGCTAGGTCTACGGCCATTGAAAGAGACAAACATCATTTGTGGTTTAAAGCTCATTTGGAGATTGCTATCTAAGACATCATTATGGGGACAATGGGTTCACACCTACCTCATCCGTCACAGTTCCTTCTGGGAGATTGCCGAATCATCCTCTCATGGTTCCTGGATGTGCCCAAAATTATTTAAATTCTGGGATCTAGAAAAAAAAAATTTCATCACAAAAAAGTACACAGTGGTAAGAAAACTCCATTTGGTATGACAGATGGTCTTCCATGGGAACGCTACATGATCAATTAGGCGACAGGGGAAGTATCAAGCTTGGGATTACTAAACATGAGACCGTTAAATCAGTCATGTTAACCCACATAGCTAGAAGGCACCGAGTGGATGTTTAAAATAATGTGGAAGCAGAAATTGCAGTCGCAAAAGCGAAAAGGAAGCCAGACATCAATGGGCACCTTTGGAAATGGAGAACAGGTTTCAAGCCAAAGTTCTCGACTTGTGATACTTGGTTACAGCTGCGTACAGAGAAACACGTGTGTGCATGGGCAAAGGGCATTTGGTTTTCCGAGGCTACTCCAAAGTTTGCCTTCATAACATGGCTTGGAATGCAAAATAGACTTTAAACGGGTGATCGTATGTTGAAGTGGAACATGATTGTTGATTCCTCATGTTCCTTTTGTCAAGCACCACTGGTAACACAAAATCATCTATTCTTCTAGTGTCGCTTCTCGCAACAGATTTTGAGTAAGCTAACGAATGGGTTCCATGGAATCCACTCAACATCAGAATGGGATAAAATCAGAACATTCATTTTAGACTCCACACTCGACAAGATCCCTCGTTTGTTTAAGAGATACTCATTTCAGGCAACAGCGTATTCACTATGGCAAGAGCGTAACAACCATAGGCATGGCCGCATGGAGAAGACCCAATCCCTGCACTTAAACTTGGAAAACTGCTCGACAAGACCATTTGGAATAAGCACCTCCAACCTTTTGAATTCATGCTACAAATCAGCAAGATTTTTTAGGAAAAACAAATCACCAACATTTTAAAAAAAAAATCTAACAATCTATTAGAATCCAATCATCCATCATTTTATACTTTCTATGATTTTATTTAAAATCATTAAAATTCTCTTTAAATCTTAAACAAAAGTATAAAAAACTTACTTATATTAGTCACAAACTCACACGTAAAAATATAACAAATCATTGTTTAATAGTTTCATAAAGAGTGTCATTTTGACACTTTTCCTTTGTTACAAAAAATATCATTTTATGTTTTCAACGCAGTTTTTAAGATTAAATTCTTTTTTATCTCTGTAATTTGAACTAATCTTATTATATAAAGTTGGGTTTTGAAAGTTAGTCATTAACATGATTATGACACGTGTCAAGTATATTGATGAGATGTTGACATGTGTCCAAAATTATTATTTTTCAAAACAGTTTATTAAGATAATAGCATTAGATCTACGTAAAATTTACATGTTTATATCTAAAAATAATTTTTCTAAATCAAAAAGGAAAGTTAACAAAGTAATATATTTTCATTGTACGCTACTTATATTATATGTGTTTTCTCAATTAGATTTTGACATGTGTAAACAAAAAAAAATAATTCATTAAACATGTATATTATTATTAATCAATAAATAGGGAATAACAAATCTAAAAAGAATAACATAAGTTATGTCAAAAGAATTATTATTTTTGAAACGTAATAGGACAGCTAATTAAGAAAATAACATTATATCTACATAAATTTACATGTTTATATCGAAAGCTTTTGATCTTTGATTTTTTTCTGATATAATTTTTATTCATGCAGGTTCTTCAATGGAAGCTACTTGATCGAGTAATTGAGAAGCGATTTTGAAATTTGGGAAGTTAGAACGGTAAACCATTTTAAAATTGGTTTCAAACCGGATTTATGTTGTTTTTTATCGGATTTGGTTCGTAAACCGTTTAAACCCAGGTATATATAGAAATATATGAGATCATTTTATTCGGGTAGAAATAATTTGAGAACTTACGATTCGAGAATATTTGAGACGACGTCATAGTTTTAAGTAATTTTGGTACAATGTGATACTTCTAAGGAGTAAACAGGTCATCAATCCTTTAATGTGATTATGACATATGTCATGTTTTGGATTGTTTATAAAGTTTTTATTTTGTATATCTGAATTATCTAAAACATATATACCATCATAATTATTATTTTCAAATTTTTATTTCTATTATGTTATATTAACTTTCTTTCAATGTCTCAATAAAAAACTTTTATTGGGTTGGTCATAAAATCATTGTACTTGAGTAGATAATTTTCACCAGTTGTTTATCCAAACTATCTTTGGAGTAAAAAAGTTTCATGGTTAAAAAAATTATGTCACAAAACAATTTTAGTAATTATGCCAAAATAAAAGTAAAGCAACATAAAATTTGTTTAAAAGACATTTTAGGTGGTGAAAAAAGCATACTTTAACAATAAAATAATTTTGGGTGTAAGAGCATATTTTTAATGGTAAAACATACAGTAAAATTGTACATAGTTATTAATTATATGTTGTTTTGATGAACTATTTTCATGTGAAATATTTTGTAATAAGTTGTGAAATGTTTTTGAAATTTGACAATAATAATATTTGTAATGATGAGTATTTGGCAAAACTTTTGGTGGGATATAATTTAACTTTAGATTATTGTAATAATTGTTAGAATATATTAAAAATATAATATTATAAATAAGTATATGAAGGTAAATACAAATATGATTTTTTAAACTAAAATTATTAATATCTTTAATTCAGAAAATAATTTGTTTTTATATTTTAAAGAAATTATATAGTGTTTAGGATTTATTTTCTTTAACAATTTTAAAATCATGGGTCCTTATGTAGTTAATTAGAAAAAGAAACTTTGTAGTGACATTTATAAAGGATAAATATTTTATTCCTTACTAAATTATTGACCCTGATCTACATTTGTATAAACAAACATATATGTGAATCATGTGATCCATATCGGAAATCACAAGTCGTATCCTCTATCCCTTGTGATCTTGCTTCCCAGAAAGAAAAAAAAGGAGATAATACTTGTGTTTCTTTTAATGGAACGCATAAGCACGACCAATATCTTAGTGCTCGTTCTTCTGCTCTTCGTTGTTCCCAAGGTATGGGAAGCTTGTTTGATCCTCCTTTGGCGGCCATTGATGCTGTCAAGGAGATTTAAGAGACAAGGAATCTCAGGACCAAAGTACAAAATCTTGTACGGAAACCTCAGTGAGATGAAGAAGATGAAGAAAGAAACAAACCTTTGGGTTCTTGATCCCAAGTCCAACGACATCTTCCCTCGTGTGCTTCCTCACTATCACCAATGGATGTCTCAATACGGTGCCCTTTCTATCCCATCTCCTAATTGTTTTTGTTATTTTCTTCTTTTCAATTAGGCCTGGACGTTTGGGTTCGGATCGGATATTTTAGATCTTCGGATATTTCGATAAAAGGGTCATAGACCCATTCGTGTATTTCTAGTATTCGGATCGGATTTCGGATAAACATTAATCGGATTCGAGTCGGTTCGGGTTTTAGCCAATAAACAAAATATATTTCAGATTTGGTTTCAGTTTTTGATTTTTTTTTTCTTTTTTTTGGACAAAGGGTTCAGTTTTTGATTATTTATATCTTAAGCTTAACAAAGTACTCGAATTCAAATCTCTTTATCTCTAATATTAAAGGTGGAGAAAAGATATGACAAACATGTTTATTGTTGAAAATGTTCTATTTATTTTGCATTTCTTCTTTTTGTGTTTTTTAATATAAAACAATATTTTGATATTTAGAGTTATGGAATAAAAAAATACAATTAAGTCTCTACAAAATAAGCAAAAAAATTTCGTAACTAATTTTTTTTTTTTTTTTTAAAGGAAGCTGTACATAGTAATACATAAATACTGGAGGTTTTAAAATTAGTCAAATAGATTAAAGTGGCAAAATGGTTTCAATGCATCCCTTAAATGCTTTAGGAAATCAGTTCAAATCCTACTTATGACTATTTTGCACTAGGTTTATATTTGTTCGGGTTAATTCAGGTATCCAGTCGGATATCAGATAATACCCGTTCGGGTTCAGGTATCCAATCTCAATAAATCCTAAACCCATTCGGTTATTTTAAAATTTTGGATATGAGTTTTTCGGGTTGGATTTTTGGATTCGGGTATACTTTGTTTATATTTGTTCGGGTTAATTCAGGTATCCATTCGGATATCAGATAATACCCGATCGGGTTCAAATATCCGATCTCAATAAATCCTAAACCCATTCGGTAATTTTAAAATTTTGGATACCAGTTTCTCGGGTTGTATTTACGGATTCGGTTATTTTGCCCAGGCCTAACTTTTCATAGATGAGGATTGATTAACACAAACACAAGTTGTGTCTATGCTTTAATTAGGAGAAACATTTCTATACTGGAATGGGACAAAACCTACGCTATACATCTCAGATTCTGAAATAGCAAAACAGATCCTGTCGAGCAAGTTCGGTTTCTCTGTTATACCAGTAAAAAGACCTGAGGTCTTCCTACTTTTTGGTAAAGGACTAACCTTTATAGACGGTGATGATTGGGCTCGCCATAGACGAATCTTGAACCCTGCTTTCTCCATAGACCATCTCAAGGTCTTTTCTTCTTTTTTTATTCAACTTCTCAGCACGGACGGATCTGAAACAAAATCTAATTAATCTGCTTGCTAAAACTGTCAGGCTATGACGAAACCGATGGTGGATTGCACCTTGAGGATGTTCGACGAGTGGAGCAAACAGAGTAATGGTGAAGTGGTGATGAAGTTGGAGATGGACAAAGAGTTTTATAGATTGGCCTCCGACATTATAGCCACCACTGCGTTTGGAAGCAGTTACGGGGAAGGCATCGAGTTCTCTAGAGCACAGAAAGAGCTTGAAGATTATTATGTTACTTCTCTCACTAAAATCTTCATCCCTGGAACTCAGTAAGTATAATAATACTCACTACTCTGAAACTTTCAGACAAAGATATTCTTAAACTTGTTTTTTCTTGTGTTTCAAGATACCTTCCTACGCCTACCAACCTTGGACTATGGAAGCTCGATAAGAAATTAAAGGACTCGATCAAAAGAATCATAGACACAAGGCTAAATTCAGAATGTAAGAACTATGGAGACGATCTTCTAGGGCTCATGTTGAAAGCTGCAAAATCTCAAGAGTCTGATAGAAAAATGAGAAATGATGAGATCATAGAGGAATGCAAGAATTTCTACTATTCAGGGCAAGGAACTACTTCGCTTCTGTTGACATGGACTACGATGTTACTGAGCTTACACCAAGATTGGCAAGAGAAACTTAGAGAAGAGGTTTTCAATGAATGTGGTAAAGATAAGATCCCAGATTCAGACACCTTATCCAAACTCAAACTGGTAATGTTGATTTTCCCAAAGAGTTCCTTGCGGTTGAAGCCAATTGGGAAAAATTGTTTAAGTTTCTTGTGGTTGAAGCTAATGGATCTATGTGTGATTGGGGAAACCTATTTATCTTGCAGTTGAACATGGTGTTGATGGAGTCGCTTCGTCTGTACGGACCCGTGATTAAAATGACACGAGACGCAACACAAGATATGAAGGTAGGACACTTAGAGATCCCAAAGGGCACGAGCATTATTGTTCCGTTTCTGAAGATGCACAGCGACAAGGCCATATGGGGAGAAGACGCCGAACAATTCAACCCCTTGCGATTCGAAAACGGCGTTTCTCAAGCCGCCATTAACCCAAACGCTCTCCTCGCGTTCTCAGTTGGGCCAAGAGCTTGCATTGCAAGAAACTATGCCATGCTCGAAGCTAAGACTGTGGTCACTATGATCCTTCAGCGGTTCCATCTTAGCCTCTCCCCGGAGTATAAGCACACGCCAGTTGATAACTTCAATCTCTTTCCGCAATACGGCTTACCGGTAATGCTTCAGCCTCTCGATAGTAGTTCTCAACGGTGAGGAAGAGAACAAATTACAAAACAAGATCTCAATGGATTTAGTCAAGTTATGTTCTGTAATTGGCCTTGATCTAAATAAATGTTAAGATGACATACTTAAATGAAGTGGGAATAAATTCAGAACATGTGGTGGCTGTTTTAATTTCTTGATTTCTCATCGTCGATTCTATCTTTTGAAATCAAACGATATAATTAAGGTGCCTAGTGCCTACTATATAAATCTTCTCTCACCTTCTTTATTAGCTTTCATTGCTCAACTTGAGTTTTGATTGGTTCGGCTTGATTTGGTCAACCTGGTTTCGAGTTTTGCTTGGATCAGCTCAATTTGATTAACTTGGTTTTTGATTTATTCCGTTTAGAGATCGTATCAATAAACATCAAGAGAAAAATATCCAAAAACGTTTTTTTTTTTTGTATTTTTTTTCAGAATATGCACCCAAATTCTATCCGATCATTTTTTTTTTTTCAAAAAACGTTTATTTTTAAAAAAACACTAAAAAGAATAGAAAAAAAAATCATTTTATCAAAATTACGTATTTGGTACCATGATCTTATTATCATATAGTTCCAGATTATTTATTTTCGGATTATGTCCTTAGCGGATACCATATATTAATTTCATCCTAGATTATATGGAGTAATTGTGGTTTTTTGACATGAGTAATTGTGATTATTTTCTTTATTTTCATGTATTAAGATCATATTGCATACCAAAAAAAAATGTATCAAGATCATATTTTGAAAACTTCATCTCATACATTACTATGATTTGACTTATCTTTACTATTTTTAATATATTTTCTTATTATTATTTTAATAAATCATCAATAACATATTTTTGAGATTTCCAATCCTAACATTTTATGCCTAAATTAATGATTAGTTGGATTAAACTTCAACATAGTATTTACATAGATTACAGTAAAACCAACTAAATTTGTAAAAACAAAAAGACATATAACTTTTTTTAATTTATAGAAGATTTACCGTATCTCAAAATAGTAGGTTGTAGGTAACTTTTTTTTAATAGTCAATTTAGCATTTGGAGTGTACTTGAATACTATTTAAACACGCCGATAAAATAAAAGTGTTGTTTATGATTTATGGAGTCAACGATGTGTTTGTAGTAGGATAGATGGTTTATCTCAGACCTCAAGATCTTACAGTTTTTCACTTTTTTGGTTCTACACTTCTTGAATTTTGTACTTTCGAAACTGCTTAATATTTGAATTGGCGAGTCCATGGCGGCGGAGAAGCAAGTTGTGTTCCTCAGTTTATACGGGGAGGATGTGCCGGACGGGGTCCCAAGCTACCTGAAATCTGGCCTGGAACGCAGCGGAGTCAGCGTGTTGAGACGGGATAACAAAGTGTCAGAAGACCTTCGAACGGTACTGAACAAGATCCGGGAATCGAGTTTCGTGCTGGTGATCTTCTCTGTCGGTTTCGCCAAGTCACGCGAGTGTCTTGACGAGCTTGTGCTGGTGAAGAAACGGATGGACATAGGAAAGCTGCGTACGATTCCAATCTACTACAAGTTGGAGCCAGAGGACGTGATCCGGGTCCAGGGTTTGTTCGGTAAAAATCTCCTAAGGCGCGAGGAGGAAGAACATAAAACCGCGATGAGGAATAATATGGAGGCTTTGCTGAGATCGGAGGTGAGGATCAAAAACTGGAGAGAAGCTTTGAAGTCTGTCACGACGACAAGGGACTTCATGTACCGAGAAGAAGATGAGTAAGTTTTGTTTAGCTGCATTTATGATGACAAGATTTTATCCAATCCAAAGGTCTCATAGTCATAATATTGGTCTATATTGGTCTCTGCCAGCTTCATTGAAAAACTAACCAAACAGGTTAATAAGGCTTTTACAAAAGATGATCCCGCCACTATGAACCAATTGTCTCAGGTTTGCCTTTGTCTTGACTAAGTCATTATTGAATCTATGTTAGATCGGCCGTGGAAATCTGATAACAGTTTTTATCTTATAAAAGTCTAACATAATTTGAAGTGTTATTTATAAATCCAATTTCGTTGAGACAGATCACGATCAAGAAACGTAAAGAAGATTTGCTGTCTCTTATGAGAAGTATGGGTTTGGGGTTTGAAGGAAACTTTAGGTGATTTGCTCTTGTTTACAGCAACACTAATTGCTGCCTTCATTAAAGTTTTTCACTCAACTTTCACTTCATTTGGCTGCAGCTGGGAGACATATCCCATAGATAAACTCTCCAAGCAATGTGAGGAACAATTGAGCAAGTTGCTATCTGAGGAAACTAAAAAGAAGGAAGGTGCCAACCCAATACCAGTGTTTGAGGTATTTCTCCCTGTTGCTCATTTTTTCTGATTAAGCCGTGACACACCACGAGACCATTTTTTATTCTACATAAAATAGAATTATATTTTTAAGGTTTTCTTATTTAGTATTAAAGTTATGAAAAATTTACATTTTTACATTTTTAATATTTAACATGTGATATACATATGTATAACTTGGTTGTTTACTATTGCTCATTTTTTCTTGCTACCGTTGTTGTATAATGAAATAGAATATTCCAAATCAGTTTAGCAGTTCCAGTGTTTTCTTAAACCTGTCAAGATTGAGCAGTTCCAGCTAAACTGGCCAAGCTATCTTTTTTGTTTCTCGATTGCAGAAATCTCCCACAGTGAATAACCAAGTGTTCATCAGCTTCCGCGGCCAAGATGTGCGCTCCAACTTTGTCTCACATTTGATACGTGCCTTGCAAATGTATGGGATCAATGTTGCGTTAGACATCCATGAAACTGTCAGAGGGCAGTCACCTTTTGAATCCATTTCCCGAATGATAAAAGGTTCGAGTATTGCTTTGGTAGTCTTCACTCAAAACTACCTAGAGTCCAAATGGTGCTTGCAGGAGCTGATGGTGATAAAAAAATACATGGATGAGGGAATGCTCAGAGTCATTCCCATCTTCTACATGGTGGAGCCACGCGACATGAGGATAAAAGAAACGGGAGTGTTCGGTAAGCATTCAGGAAACACTGACAAAGACACAATCCTAGCATGGGATGCGGCTCTACGGTCAGTCAGTGCAAGGATGGGCATTAAGTATGATGCAAGTCGCGGCAGGTGATTTGATAAACCATTAACTAGGCACATGGTTATGTTTAACAGTTATTCGTCCCATTAATCATTTTTTGTGTTTTTTTTCAAATCCTTTTGCAGCTCAGAGAGTGAGCTTGTCATGAATATTGTTGCGGCGGTTCAGCAATTGTTGGCGGTTATTTAATCGAACTGTTGACAAAAAAAAAACACACACTTCTTTCTGTTTTAGGGCCTTAAGGGTCCATCTATAAACTTGATTTCTTACGGTTTTGTATTTGATATTTCAGCATGATGCACATAATGTCACGCTAAGTACTTCTTGCTGGTTTATGCATATCTTTTATAAATGTTATATGTACGTGCCAAAGACCGAATTATAGAAATATTGATTTCAAACCAAACCGATTTTATTACTGAAAATTTGTTAGATGTCGTAATTTCAGTATTAACCCCCCCNCAAATCCTTTTGCAGCTCAGAGAGTGAGTTTGTCATGAATATTGTTGCGGCGGTTCAGCAATTGTTGGCGGTTATTCAATCGAACTGTTGACAAAAAAAAAAACACTTCTTTCTGTTTTAGGGTCCATCTATAAACTTGATTTCTCACGGCTTTGTATTTGATATTTCAGCATGATGCACATAATAATACGCGAAGTACTTCTTGCTGGTTTATGCATATCTTTTATAAATGTTATATTTACGTGCCAAAGACCGAATTATAGAAATATTGATTTCAAACCAAACCGATTTTATTACTGAAAATTTGTTAGATTTCGTAATTTCAGTATTTTTAAAAAAAAAAAAACAAAACCCTAAACAAGTCTTATGCAATTGGTCGAAATTTCATATTTATTTATACAAATTCATATTCAAATAATACTTTTAAAAAAGTTGAGATTAAATTATATAATTAAGTTCTGCTAGCAGAAACAAAGTAACTTCAGTAAGACCGCGCCACACTAGATGGTTTGCTTTGTATTTAACAGCTAAAATGTCTATCCGACTGCATAATTAGAGGACCAAGCTGCAATTAAATAACACACAAACTAACAAACCATTGGAACATAAATAGTTTGGACCAATATAGTCATTTAGACTTACCATAACCAAGTCAGTTACCAAACCGAATATGTCCAGCATCATAAGTCATAACACCTAATTTCTGTACATATTAATTGAAGAAATTTAAATATATAAACTAAAAAAGGAGAAAAAGCTTTTGAATTACAAGAAACAGAATTATGCCTAGTTTTACAGTCTCAAAACTCTCTCTATGTGTACAAAGTACAAACTAGAGAATTCGTCTTTCTCATCCTCCCAAAATCCTAACCGATCGGTAAAACTAACCCGAATATTTTCAAAAGCAGCTGAACAAGTTTACAAGCAAGTAAACCGGTCTCACACACCAAAACTCTTCTACTCATTCCAAAGAATAGTTAGAAACCAAGACATTTGCCTGTGGAGCTGAGTGGATATAGACAAACTCCATGCTTTTGCCTGCCGGTAACGATTGGATCCATGAAGGGAAACCATACGAGTTACCGGTTTTGGTTACACCCCATATTGGACCATAGAGTTTGGTGAATGATATCTTCAAATTTGTCAATGTTTTTGTAGATCTATTGGTTAACCTCGTTGAATATCGATAGTAAACCTTTCCTTCGTCCTTCCATGAGTTTGTCATCTTCTGCGATATGGTAATTGGACTAGGAGATGAAGCTGCTATACAAAACAAAAATTAAGCAAATTGGTTAAGTTCTTATACCAAATCGAATTGGTTTTTCACGATGAGTTGGTATAAGATGACAAACCAGGAGGTGTTGTGGGTTTCTTTTTTGGTAACGGTGCTGGTTTTATGACAACCGGACTTGGAGTTGGACTACCACCTAAAATCAGAAACCCGGTTAACCAAGTCTACTATAAAATTGGGAAGTCCAGAAGTTAATTATAACTAGTAGTAGCATAATATTTTTGATTAGACAATACAATGTGCTAAATCTTACCGGGGAGCAGCTGGTCAGATCCCCTTGGACCGGAAATTAACCGGGCTAGTACACCAAGAAGAGGTGCATTGTTGTAAGTTGCTGGTTCGGTTTGCTCGTAATTGTCCCGTTGGTCAGCGAAGTTATCGTAGGCATCGGGTCCACCCACTATAGCTCCGGTCAAAACATTTGGATCGCTTCCTTTTCGACTATACCACGTGGCGTAACCACCACGGCAAGTCACAAACTTTTTATCAACATTGAAGGAGACAATCGACGAACCACGGTGATGAACTTGTCGTGGATAGTTCACTCCATATCCAACCATGTAACTCGTCGCTCTTGGGTTGTCTCCGAGGATGTAATCCACCTAGTTAATTTCAATTTATTTATCAAATTATATAATTTGCATAGATCTAACGTTATAATTTAATTTCTTAAGTGGATATGGGAACAAGTAGTGTATTATATAGAACGAATAATCAAATTATCCATTTAGAATATAAAATTTTGAATATTCAAAAATATCCGAAATATATCCCGGATTCAAAATTTGGCCCAAAATAGTACTAGTTGTAGTAATAAGTGTTTTATAATAGTACTACTACTTTCAAGTACACGAATACAGTTTCAAATTCAATTATATGTTTGTTTTTATTTTTTGGTAAAAGGTTAAAATTTTCAGTTATATGTTTATTATAGTTTCGTTTTGGTTCCATATTATGGGGGTGAATAAGCAAAAATCAGGAAAGTTTTTGGGGCAAACCTGTGACTTAGAAAAATCAAGGAGTTTGGATGGAGAAATGTTTCCTTGAGAACAACGTAGATCTCTTTTGGAGGAGGAGAGATAGTCGGAGTACACGGCGGATAAGAAAGAAGCGCTCGTGACAAACTGCATATTGTTCCAGCTTTGCCGGAAAATCAAACCGCCGGGAGTTTTCTTTATGTTTTTGGTGCCTTTACCTAACAACGAACACATATATTGTTCTGCTTTCTCTTGGTACCTCTCGAAGACGGCAGTGTGTTCTCCTGCTTTCCCTTGCATCAAAACCTATAAACCAAGCAAAATTTCTCGGTTTAGTAAAACCAAATTAAACCGAATAAACTCGTTTAAATTGAAGTGAATAATTACCTTGGCGACAAGGGTTTGAACGCCCGCATACTTAACGTCCCAACTGAATTCCGTTATCGACCAGCCCGTACCGCCCATCGAGTCGCCGTTTTTGCCGAGGTAATCTACATAATATTTATCATTGGTTGCTTGGTATAGCCACGCAGCAGCCCAGAGTAACTCATCCTGGTTATACAAAATTACGGTTATAATGAGAATTAATGGAATGTATATATACTCAAACTCAATGACTTATATGTATAAGAGTGTTTGCATTTAGACTATAAAGCCGCGTTTAGTACATTGTAACCGCTGACTGATCGGTAGTATTTTTGTGCCACGGTAATGCTGCTGTCGTATTTGCCTCTGTATTTGTCCGCAAATTCAAATAGCTGGCAACATAAGAATTGGGTTAGGATCAGTGGCAAAACTCGTAAATATTATGAATTTAGAAGGTGATTTCTACTATCTACGTTTTTACGTTTTTGCACCTTTTAATTCCGGTTCTGACAAAAAAAACTAATTTCAAAATGTTATTTAGAGCTCCTTCTATTGCAATCAAGCATCACTAAAGGAGTTCAAAATTGTAAACGTTTTGGTTTGAGATTTTAGAACCTGACGGGCGTGACAAATTAGCTCGGCTGAGTATGCTGGATTAGAGCGGCGAAAAACTATGGAAGCGGCAGCCATTGCGGCAGCTGTTTCTCCGGCAAGATCCGAACCAGGATTGTTCCTATCAATCTTGTAAGCCTTACGATCAGTGGTCATTTCCTCTGGCCTTTGCCAACAATAATGGTCCGATTTACCATCTCCCACCTACACGGTTACAACAAAAAAAATTATCATAACCAAATTCAAATTAGTCTAATTAATAAAGAAAGTGATAAGTGATTAGAGTGTTACTAATTATTAATGTTACCTCTCCATAGAGGACGTTAGGTTCAGGGTGGGCTTTAATGAAATAATCAGTTCCCCACTTAACGGCGTCAAGGGCATGGCCAAGTTCGCCGTTAGATTCTAGCTGGCCACCGTATTCTATGATGCTCCAACACATTGTGGTAACCGTGAATGCCATCGGAAGCCCGAACTTCACATTGTCTCCGGCGTCATAGTATCCTCCAACTAGATCCACCTGCTCAATATTTAAAAAATGTGATTCAAATTAACAACTATAATGTAGTATTGATAATCAGCTGCTTATGTGACGTTTTAGGTGGCCAAAACCATCCAAACGCTTAGATTTTGATCATATTAGTTAAATAATAGGGTCAACTGAAAGTCAAATTATTTTTTTGATCTAGACAGCGGTTAATACAATTATAAATTGTTATTGTATATATAACTTTATTTTATAAAAATTAAAATAATAATGGAAAAAATCTGATTAACAGAGTTTTGGATATAAGTAGAACTTAGCATAATTTACGAATTTCAACTTTAATGAAAAAAACAAAAAAAAAAAGTGGAGCTTACGCCGCTTGATTTGCCGTCGTAAAGACCGGAGTGAGATCGCCATGAAACTCTCTGGTTGGGAGGAAGGTGTCCTGACCTCTGAGCTTCAAAGAATAGAATGCTTTTGCTCAGAGCTTGTTTATAGTCGTGTCCTGAAACTGCAAGCTGAACCAACCCAAGAAGAAGAACAAGAACAAGGATCGAAATGGTGATAGTAGAACCCATTAGTAATATATTAATATATGTCTTTTTGTGAAAAATTATGAAAAAAAAAGAAGCAAGTTGGATTCTTATCAAACAACTAGACTCAAAAGATTAGTAGTTGGTCCTTCTCGGACTTTGTTAAATTTTAATATATGGGTTTCTCCATCAAAAGCTTGAGACTTTGATCCTTCGTAAATAGAGTGAGAAGGAGATAGAGCTATGGTTTGGTGAATGAAGTTGAGAAAAAGTGAGGTTTATATGGAAGAAAGTGAAGGAAGGTACCAGGAGGAGAGAAAACGGCAGAGATTTAATGTTTTTTTTTTTTTTTGAAGTTATGTAGAATGTACGTACACTTTTATGAATGCAACAATGTGTCGGCAGGGCAATGTTCAGTTCAAATTTAGACTGAAATACAATAGCTTCTCTTTTTTATATAGATTTTTTTTTTGTCAATTAAGCTGGATCCTCAAAATGAGGTGAGTTTTTACAACAAAATTTAATATAAACAAAGCAACATAAGAATAAGAGCTCCATAAGCTTATCAAAGGGATTTTCAACTTGAACAAGTTTCACAATATTTGAAAAGTCTATTGGAACCAATGTGGATTCGTCATTGAAAACATGCTTCACGAGATCCTCAACCAAAGATTGGTCATAAATGGCTCTAGCGTACAACGCATTCGAGCTTGTAGAAAGGTGTTCCCCATGGGAAACAGTTGGAGGGCTTCTTGCCAACAGGAGAGGGTTCATGAGCATAGATACATAGTCCTTCAAACTTTTACAAACAGACCTCATGTTACTAGATGAAGCTACAATCGGGTTTTGCAGATAATGGGTATCAAACTGTAACAGAGCAGGTGGGTCCTCCCTCACATGAAGCTTAACGTCGTGGAGGTTAAGGAAATCCACACAAAGCTTGTAGTCAGTTTGGCCTTGAGAGTTAACAACAGACCCAAGCTTAAGATCTAGTGGTGATAGGTGGGGATTGGGTTCAAAGGGTATAAGCAGCGGGTTCAACAATTCAGTCAGTTCAGGTTCATACGTATAGCTACACATTGCAAACATCCGACCAGAGCTAAAAAAGATTCCTCGATGCATAAATCTATCAAACCATTCTAAATACGCCAATGTTCTGTTACCGAGGAGCCCTCGACTTGACCAAACAGAAGTAATGGGTGCTAAAGAGGGTGAGCTTGATATAAACTTATCGACCTCGGATCTGGGTGGGTTCATACTCGGTTCAAGGTCGGGAAAAGGGGCAGTGGCTTGATACGCATCATAACAGATATTAAACAAGACTCCACAAAGCTGCAGCCTTAGACTTATATCCGGTGACAAATAGAGTGCAATATCCATGTGGTTTTGAGGATTGATTAAGCTAGTCTTCCCTAGAAACAGAGTTCCTATGACCGAATGGGAGACATTTCTCTCCATTATCAAGTAAATACGAATCTGAGAAAAACTAAGCAGAGCAGTTGAAAGTTCAGACCTGGATATGTGCCACAGAGGGGTTAATGGGCCACAAGGATAATCGAGGCCCATCCTAGTAAACCCTAGCGTTGGTACAGTTGGGAGGAGAGAGCAAGATTCGCCGCCGTTCTGAAGGATCCGAGTGGCGTACGGCGATGAGGCACCTTGTTGGACCATCTGCCAGCTTATAAGCTCGCCGTGTGTCGTCGGCGTTCCCACTGGAGAAAGCACATCTGATGATCCAAGAGAAGCTCTTGCCATCAACGAAGTCCGGTGGGATGGAGACAATGGTGGTGCCGGAGCTAGTCCAGGTCTAGAGCCAAAAGATGTAGTGATGAGACCTTGCTCAGATGTATGAGATGTGAAGCGGCTGGACTGTTTTGAGACTTCTGAAGTAGGGTTCACGATCGGATATGCATCCGAGATCTGGTTCAGATCGGAGCTTGTAGAGTACCGATTAACTCTTCCGTCGGTAAAGTATTTGGAACAGAAGAGTTCTTGGAGAGTTTTGCTTGGATTTTTTGGGGGAGAGAGATTAGAGATAGAGAAAAAGAACAGAGCAAAGCTTAGGTAAATAGCAAAAGGGTTAAATAGATTTGTCACCCCCTCCCCCCCTCGACGCCGGCGAACAGAGGTCTCACCGACGCCGGAAGGCATGGTTGAGAAAGGGGTTTCGATTCCCCTGGGAGCTTTTTCTCTTTTTTTTTAAAAAAAAATCTGTTACACCCTCCTATCTCTTCTCTTTTTTATATAGATTATTCTCAAAATCTAAGAGAGAAGTCCATTTATATATATATATATATATATATATATATATATATATATAAATTGGTCAATTAACATGAAGAAAATTTGAACCAAAACTAAAATTAAAACATGTTCTCGAAGTTTAAAACTTTGTAAGTGCAATGATATCTTATACATGTGATCATTACTTTGTCTTCTTGTAGTAGAACAGAATTTGAATCTATATATCTATCTATATATACATTTTCAGAAACATTTATGAAAAAATTCCTGAAGTTCCAACTTATTTACAACCATTCACATTTACAATTAAATTTATAAATAATATTCCTTAGTTTTAAATATCGGATATTCTTTCTAGATTCTCTCCACTTAATTACGAGTTTCCTTTTCAATTTGTTTGAGATTAGATTCTTCTGCAAACAAATAAAACAGCATTAAGTTAATTTCGGAAACAGAAACAAAATATCTTATTGATTTATACTAAATTGATTTTGCAGCTTTTTTTTCAAATTTTTTTTCTTAAGTTTTTCTACAATCAAAGAAAATCGCATTCACTAATACACTATAACAAAAGCAATAATATCTTATTAAACTATAATTCTACACTAGCATATTCCATAGACTCCTAACAAAAATCTACTCACCTTCCGAAATTGTGAGATTTCCAAAGATATTACATGCTTGCTCACCAAGCCTATTTTTAAGCACTCACATAACACCCTACTCTCATTGAAACTATAAATAGTTCTTTTTCACGGCAGCTCATAACAACACCAAAACCAAAAGTGATAAACTTATACAGAAAAACTTTAATTAATATCAAGTGTTGTGTTTCTTATACAATCTGTACTCATTTATCTTTGTTTATAACTGTATCAGATTCAAGATCCAAAAGTATTGTCATGGTCATGTCACAACAAGTCAACAATGTAAGCATCTACACTAAAGATTTGACTAATTCTTATCTCCATTTAAACTATTATAATTTGTCTCTTGATTTTATTTACAGGCTCCAAAGGAAAAGACTGTCAAGAAGATGATATAACGCTAAAGAGCTTCTTTTTAATGGCTATTATGTTTTTTTATAAAAGATGTTTTTGGTTAACTCTCATTCTCACTTCTAATGTTTATTTGTAGTGCAACTAAAGATGACAGATAGGTTTATTTATTTTGCATTCCACATGTAGTTTCTTACTGTACCTTTTAATTGTTTATGTTAAAAGTATGATACAATGAAGTGCATTTTTATCAACCTCCGATCATTTACAAAGCAAACATAATATTATTAGCTTTATAACGTACAAGATGAGCCAACATACTGTTTTGATTTCGAAAGGAGATTCACAGTTATTAATCTACAAAATTTGGATGAATCGAACAATGAAAGAAATCGTTGATTTCCTCTCTGACTTTTTTTTTTTACAGTCGGCGGATGTTTTTAAGGGAATCCAATTTTCCTTTCTTATTCATGTCTTTGAATTTTATTAATATTAATTATTTCCATATGTTTATATCTCTCTCTCTTTTTATGTTAAAAATGTACATATTATACAAATTATCCTGGGGAGTAAATTATAGAAATAAAGCCTTCCAATATAAAGGAATAAATTATATATTAACTAATTTTATAAATAATAATTAGCATATCCGAATATATGTTTGGAAATTATTCACTTGCATATTCTATCCACAGTTATATGTGCACTACATATATAATGTAAGTGTTGTACAGAGTAACATGATCTGTTTAAAAACACACTAATGCGGTGCACAAGAACAACTAATTTAATTTATCAACTTCCAAATGAAAACAATTAATTGATATATACATCAAACTGGTGCTTCGTCTTTTTTCGAACGAGGGTATTCGGAACAGATCTTGGTATTTTTCTACTGCTAATGGAAGCGATTTTGGGGAAAGCTATGGAGACGATGTCAATTGCAGATGAGAGTCCTATCATACTTACGGAAGAGGGTGATTTTGGAGCAGCGGTGGAATGTCGTTTGAGTGTCCTGGGAAGATTACTAAACCGTACTTGTCAGAAAATGGGGAAGATGATTATGAAGATGCCTCGAGTGTGGGGAGTGTATGAAAGAGTTAGGGGAATAGCACTATCTAGAGACACTTTTCAGTTCATCTTTCAACTGGAAAGCGATCTGGAAAGAGTTTTGAAAACCGGCTTTTGGACTTTTGATGAATGGGGGATGATCATGGAGCGTTGGATGGAGAACCCACCAGAGTCTTATCTCTCCACAGTCCCCGTGTGGATCAGAATAAGCAATATCCCACCGAAGTTCCTTTCAACTAAGACTATTGAGGCCATCGCTGGTAGAATAGGACAAGTTAAGGAGATAGCTTTTGACCAAGAGAGATCTCAATACAATGCTTTCGTACGAGCAAAGGTAATTTTTGATGTTGCCAACCCCCTGGTTAAATCCAAATCTGTCCAACTTCCTAAGGGTGTTTTAGCTATGGTTGGTATTGAATATGAGAGGGTTCGGAAAAGTTGTTTCCACTGTTTACGCCTCACACATGAAAAGCATATTTGCCATTACCTCTGGAAGGATACCTTGGAGCAAAACTCGAATGCTACTCAAGCTACTTTCCCTGAAGTGGGGAGCCGAAGTTCTACACGAGATCACCGATTTCCAGAGGATCTGGCAGGAGCAGTAATCCCTCTCCTCTCTCAGCCAGCACCCCCAGGTGTCTCTCAGAAATCAAACGTTGTGGCTCCAGATGTTTTATCAGAGATGAAAAAATACTTGTACTCGGGTGATCCAGGCCTCATGAGCCAGCGTGAGCAGGTCTTGCGCATGACTCTGGAGTCTATTGCTAAGGACACAAGAGCTCAAAATTCACTGCTACGGCTTGAGCCTCCCCTTGTGCTCACTCACAGTCTGCATAAAGAGCAACGTCCAGTTTTTGAGTTTCTTCAGAATGATAGGGCTAACCTGATTACTGATAACCATGCTGTCAACAACCTTAATACACCAAATGCGGCAAGCGGAGATCACGAGAAATACTTGCAGAGTCGTATGGAGGAGGAGCCTAGATTGAAGCATGACGTACTGCCTAGGCAAGGTATATGTGAACTGGAAGCAGCGGCTGCGGATGGTTTCAGTACAGGGGTTACAGATACCGTTGGGGATAATGTGACACCGACAAGGAATCAGGGCCAGAAGAAGTTTGGATCATGGAGTAGGAAAGCCAACACTACCAACAACGGAAATCAGGAAGCACATGGTTTGGTTTTGGAGGCAACGGAAGCAGAGATACATAGGAATGCAATGTCTAAAAGAAAGCAGAGGGTGAACATGAGGTTCTCCCCAAGCTAATGAAGAGAGATCCAGCACTGAATGACGATGAAACTTCGATTGTAGGTGCAACCAATGCTGACAATGAGGTCTTGAGGGAAGGAGCGAGTAGTCTACATATGTCTGACAAACAAAGGGGTTTGGTGGTTTTCCAGAAACCACCCAATTCTCAATGAGTGTAACATGTTGGAACTGTCAAGGAATGAGGAGCTCCTCGACAGTTCGACGTCTGAAGGAAATGCGTCGTGAGCATTTTCCTGACTTTTTGTTCCTCCTGGAAACTAAAAACTCCAGTGATCACGTAGTAGGAGTTAAGGAGTGGTTGGGGTATGACCAAGCGCATATCGTCGATCCAAAAGGGCTTAGTGGAGGACTAGCTTTATTTTGGAAAGACTTGTATGTGGTCGAGGTTTTGCATTCTGATTCGAGAATGATTGATACTAAAATCATTAAGGGAGATCTTATTTTCTTCATCACATTTGTATATGGAGACCCTGCTCGCCATCTAAGACAGGAGGTCTGGGAGAGACTAATGCGGATAGGGATTCAACGAGATGAAGCTTAGATGCTCACTGGTGACTTAAATGAGATTATGGACAATTCTGAAAAGCTGGGAGGTCCTAGGAGACCAGAGAGCTCCTTTTATCCATTCCGTATGATGGCAAGAACATGCAGAGTTAAAGAGATTCCAAGCTTTGGGAATCGGTTGTCATGGGGTGGTAGAAGAGACAACGTCTGGGTTCAGTGTAGGTTGGAAAGGAGTTTTGGTAATAGTGAGTGGTTTACTCTGTTCCCTCGGGTGAATACTGAATACTTGGATCTCTTGGGTTCTGATCATAGACCAATTTTCACTCGATTGGTTGGAGATGACACAAGTTACAAGGGGAGGTTTATCTTTGATAAACGCTTGATCAATAATCCGGAAACTGAGGATATCATCAAAGAACAGTGGAGAGTGGGGAAACGGAGCTCCAGGAGCTCAGTGACAGGGAACTTAGCCAAATGTCGTTGTGCTTTGTCACGTTGGAAATACAGTAATCTGATGAATTCTTCACTGCAGATTCAGTTGCTTAGGAAAGATTTGGAAGAGGAATCAACTAAGCTGCACCCTAATTTCCAGAAATTAAGCCAGATAAAATGGGCTTTAGCGGTAGCCTTTTGTGAGGAGGAGGTGTATTGGAGACTTAAGAGTCCAGAATCCTGGCTTCAGGCTGGTGATAAGAATACTGCCTACTTCCATGGCAGTGTCAAGTATAAGAGGTTAAAGAACCGACTGATATCACTGGTTGATAAGAATGGTGCTGAACGTTTTGAGGAGGGCTCTAAAGGTACTGTGGCGGCAGAATATTTTTCTGAGCTTTTTAAAACCTCTAACCCATCTGGATATACTGATCTCTTGGAAGGTATGGAACCACGCGTGACTGAAGATATGAACTCTTTACTAGTGGCTCCAATCANGAGACCAGAGAGCTCCTTTTATCCATTCCGTACGATGGCAAGAACATGCAGAGTTAAAGAGATTCCAAGCTTTGGGAATCGGTTGTCATGGGGTGGTAGAAGAGACAACGTCTGGGTCCAGTGTAGGTTGGACAGGAGTTTTGGTAATAGTGAGTGGTTTACTCTGTTTTCTCGGGTGAATACTGAATACTTGGATCTCTTGGGTTCTGATCGTAGACCAATTTTCACTAGATTAGTTGGAAATGACACAAGTTACAAGGGGAGGTTTATCTTTGATAAACGCTTGATCAATAAGCCGGAAACTGAGGATATCATCAAAGAACAGTGGAGAGTGGGGAATCGGAGCTCCAGGAGCTCAGTGACAGGGAACTTAGCCAAATGTTGTTGTGCTTTGTCACGTTGGAAACACAGTAATCTGATGAATTCTTCATTGCAGATTCAGTTGCTTAGGAAAGATTTGGAAGATGAATCAACTAAGCTGCACCCTAATTTCCAGAAATTAAGCCAGATAAAATGGGCTTTAGCGGTAGCCTTTCGTGAGGAGGAGGTGTATTGGAGACTTAAGAGTCGAGAATCCTGGCTTCAGGCTGGTGATAAGAATACTGCCTACTTTCATGGCAGTGTCAAGTATAAGAGGTTAAAGAACCGACTGATATCACTGGTTGATAAGAATGGTGCTGAATGTTTTGAGGAGGGCTCTAAAGGTACTGTGGCGGCAAAATATTTTTCTGAGCTTTTTAAAACCTCTAACCCATCTGGATATACTGATCTCTTGGAAGGTATGGAACCACGCGTGACTGAAGATATGAACTCTTTACTAGTGGCTCCAATCACGGATCAGGAGATTAAACAGGCGGCTTTTAACATCAAAGGGGATAGTGCTCCGGGTGCTGATGGCTGGACTGGTGCTTTCTTCCGTAAATACTGGGCAATTGTTGGCCAAGATATCACCAAGGAGGTTCAAGGGTTTTTCAACACTGGTTCTTTACCGCAAGACTGGAATCACACTCAGCTGTGTTTGATCCCCAAGAAGCCAAATGCCAACCTTATGTCGGATATGCGACCAATAAGCTTGTGCTCTGTTCTTTATAAGATTGTGTCAAAAGTCCTTTGCACACGTCTCAAACGATGCTTACCGGGTTTAGTCTTAGAAACACAAGGCGCTTTTGTAGCAGGGCGGTTGATATCTGACAACATTCTGATCGCACACGAGATTGTTCATGCTATCCAGACGAACGCAAAGTTTAATGAGAGTTTCATTGCCATCAAGACAGATATGTCGAAGGCGTACAATAGAGTTGAGTGGGACTTCCTGGAGCACCTTTTCATCAAGATGGGATTCCATAGTCAATGGATTCGTTGGATAATGGTTTGTGTTCGATCTGTTACGTTTTCTGTGTTCATCAATGGGTGTGACTATGGATTCATCAAACCGGGTCGTGGAATCCGATAGGGAGACCCACTTTCTCCTTTCATTTTCATCTTGTGCGTGGAGGCTCTAGTCCATGTGATGCACCGCAGTCAGATTCAGGGACGCTTAACGGGGTTCAGTTTCAATGATTCTTGTCCAGTGATACAACACTTACTTTTTGCTGATGATAGTTTCTTCATTAGTCGAGCCAGTAAAGAGGAGTGTGAGGAGATTATGCACTGTCTTCACCTGTATGGGAAGGCGTCTGGGCAAGTAATCAATTTCACCAAATCTGCAGTCACTTTTGGGAAGAAGACACCTGAGGAGGTTAAGGTGATTGTCAAGCAAACGTTGAATATTTTTGAAGAAGGTGGCACAAGTTCATATTTGGGGTTACCGGAATGTTTCAGTGGATCAAAGCATGCACTTCTGGGGTTCATCGGTGATAAGTTACAATCTCGTTTTCAAGGATGGTTTGCGAAATCTTTGTCCTTGGGAGGAAAAGAAGTCCTTTTGAAGGCGGTGGCGATGGCACTTCCGGTTTATGCCATGTCGTGTTTTAGATTGAGTAAGAACCTTTGCAGGAAGCTCACAAGTGCCATGTGTGAGTTTTGGTGGAGCAATTGTCAGGGGAAGAGGAAGATTGCGTGGGTTGCGTGGAAGAAAATGTGTAAATCCAAATCAGAAGGTGGTTTAGGGTTTAGGGATCTTGGGGATTTTAACCAGGCCTTGTTAGCTAAACAAGCATGGAGGATTCTGAATAACCCTGAGTCTCTGATTGGGAGATTCTATAAAAGCAGATACTTTCGTAGTCTTCATTCCTTGAATGTGGCTCTGGTTCGAGACCGTACTACGCGTGGAGAAGCATATTACATGGGCGTGAGTTACTTAAACAAGGTTNAATCTTAATTTCTTGAATGTGGCTCTGGTTCGAGACCGTCGTACGCGTGGAGAAGCATATTACATGGGCGTGAGTTACTTAAACAAGGTTTAATGAAGACCATTGGGGATGGATGTGATACCATGGTTTGGCTAGACAAGTGGGTTTGTGACAAGCATCCCAGAGCACCCTTTAGATCGCAAACCTTTTTTCAAGTCAATCTGCGTGTGTCTGAGCTTCGGATATCTAATCAGTCTCAGTGGGATAGGTAGAAAGTGAAGGTTTTATTCCCCCCGGATGATGGAAATCAAATCTTAGCAATGCCTATCAAGGTTGGAAGCCGGGATCGTCATATATGGCCATATTCTAAGTCGGGCTCCTACTCTGTTAAGAGTGGTTATTGGTTGAAACAAACACTTCCATCAATATAC
>NC_025697.1:18761331-18771828 GCF_000633955.1 Camelina sativa
GGGAACACCTATGGTCTCTGATACAAAATGATACAATCCCAGAGGAGATACGTTATGTTATACCTTGGTTGCTTTGGGGAATTTGGAAACATCGCAACACTTTGGTCTTTCAAGGGAAACATGGTAATCTTCGACATATGGTGCTCACTGCGCAGGACAAATCTTCTCAATGGTTTGTGGTTCAGGCTCTACCTTCTTATGCAGATCATCCCCAAAGTGTAAGGCAGAGCAAATTGGAGATCAAGTGGTGTAAGCCTCCAATGGGTTTTGTCAAGTGCAATATTGGTTCTTCATGGAGAACAGGATCCAGGTTGTCGGGTGGATCTTGGATCATGAGAGATTCTCAAGGACAGGTACTCTATCATGCTAGAGATGCACTTACAGCTCCAGACTCACAGTTCCTTGCGGCTTTGAGAACCTTCCTGTGGGCAAGTGAAGCGGTCTCAATTCTGCAAATACCTAAGGTAGAGTTTGTCATGGATAATTCTATGGTCAGTGAGGCTGTTAATAATCCGTCGGTTTGGCCTCGGTTTCATCTGATATTGAATGAAATACATATGGCGTTGTCTAAGTTCTCTGCCTGGAGATGTTACTCGGTTGCAACTACTGCCAACAAGGTAGCAATGGCGAGAGATGGTCGGTTCCAGTCTTATCTTTCACTTGGAGGGCCTTCTTGGCTTCATGACCAAGTGAGGGGTGAGGCGTTATAATATTGTTGTTTCTCTGTTTCTGTTTCTCTGTTTCTGTGTTTTTTCTTTTCCTCTGTTCAAACATTTCCATTTTGGTTCTATTTGAAAACAAAAAAAAAGATATATACATCAAACCAATACTATTCTATATATATAAAATATACAAATGTGATAGGACTATGGGTCAAGACCTAAATAACATTATAACATTTATATTAAAAATCAAAGAACTTAATCATTTTATTAAAAATCATTAATATTAGTTATGAAAGGAAATTTTTCTTTCATGGTAAAATATTGGATAAACTCAATAACTATTTATAACTATACAAAGTAAAAAATTAATAAACAACCACAAAATAACAAACAATTATAACATAAATTTAAAATTTAAAATCTTTTAAAAATATAGTCCTGCGGTGTACCGCGAATTAAAATCTAGTCAATGGGAAATAACAGTTGTCCTTCCACCCGTTACGGAAGCTCCGAATCTTCCATGCATCTAAACAAATTTGTTTAAATGCCATAGAATAATATCATTACTTTTTTATCATATACAAAGTCAAAACCCGAATATATATACATCTTTTTTTTTCCTAATTCAGATCGTAATTCTAAATCGACTCTTCAGTTGTGCAAGTTGCATTATCCAATGGTCAAGGATTTAAACATATCTACAATAAGTATATATAGGGTTTGATTCTTAGAGCTAGAATGCACTTTTTAGATAAATGGTGTAAAACTAAACAAAAATTCTGAGATGCTGTAGGAAAATTCATCCATCTTAGTGTCAAGTACTAGGGAGTAAGAGGGTCTATCGTTGGTGCATGTAAGAATCCTCAACTGGAAATCTGAATATTACGAAAAAGTTGTATGTTATAGAGTTGTTCGTGAAGTTGTTTATCATAATCACGTATATCATGTATATGTAAGTAGATATGATAGATTGATCATCATGTGTGATAGGATAAATCAACATATTCATGATGATAATGTAACATACGACAAAAAGAAACAAAGTGATACGACCAATTTAAGAGAGATTTATATAATCTAATTTAGTAAAGCAGATGGATTACAACTATATGATAAGAATGAAATTTGGGTGGGTTAACACCCTTTTTCAAAAAAACGTTGGGTGGGATTTGATCGACCTTACAGCATCTGCATCGGTAAATATTTAGTAGGTTTCTCAAAATATTTTATTTTAATCATTTTTATATAAAATTATTAATTATTTAAATAATAAATCAGAAAAATAAAATCTAACCAGTTAGAATTAGTTATGTTTTCAAAACAGTTTCTCAACGTTTCTCAAGTGAAAAACTTTGAAAAACTTTTTTGTTACTTTTTATGTTTTAATTGGGAAAATCTAATTGAGAAACCTTCAATACACAAGTTTTACAAAATAAATGCGCCTAACAATCTTAAGACTGGGGACACACAAGACAAACAATACACGCACCAAAATTAATTCTAATATTTAATCAACAATACAGTTGCACAAAAAAAAATATAATCAACAATACAATGCCGTCAAATAGATCATAGATAGTCACAGAAAATTTGTTAGATATTTTTGAGAAAAACAAAAAAAAAAAGAGGATAAAGAGAAAATAAATGGTGAAAAGTCATAAGTTGGGTCATTTTGTTTGAGTTGGATGTCCCCAACCATAATCAATTGTCTACCAAAACCATAAGTTGTATCTTTCTTTTTTGTTATTAAATTGGCAATATGGGATTGCTAAGTAAATAGCTACATAACATCGGTCAAAAATATGTAAACACCACCATGAGGTGTGGGCGGAAATTGGGTGTATATGCACTCATTGGGAGGAAGCCTGGCTTGGTAATTTATTGAAATAACGGTCGGTGCCTCTGATATTTTGGTGAGAGTTGGATGATTTATGTAAAGTTGGTGTATATTTTTTAAAATATATTATTTAAGCTAACTCACACACTCATAGTTGCTTGAATAAAACTGTTGATGATATTCGTCTCATTACGGTATTTATTTCTTTTGTGTAGTTGCTCCAAGCAGAGAAATTAATTTTTAGAAATGGTATCACGGCCATAAATATAAGAAGCAAAACCAATTAATGAGCAAGCATATGATGAATATAACTATGGGCAGAGGCCAAAATTATTAGAGACTTACTAAATGTTTTAGCAAGTCGAAACCACAAAATCTATTCGTAAGCAACATTTTTAATATGAGGTCATTTGGCACATATGCTATATTAAGCTCTCGAACAGATGTCACCGCACGTGCAAAGTTTTAATTTGCTACTACACTATAGAACTGTCTGTTTCCTACTCTTACGTAAACCCCAATTTTTGGTTAGTATATTTGATCAAGAATTTGAATTTTTTTTTTTTTTTTTGTTAAAGAGCCTTCTTATAAAATATAATAAAAGTTTAGAGATTACAAGGAATCAAGCAAAAACCAGAACCAGCAGCGTAACCGAGAATGAAGGGGGAAGGGATAGTGAGCATAACTCACTTTACAATAAAAGAGACAAAACACAAGACAACCCAAAGACGCTTGTAAGAAATGGAGAAGAAGCCAGTCAGTGTGAGGACCAGAAGACATTCAGAGCTTCACCGAGCTTTGTAGACTTATTACGCAAGGCTAAAGATTTATCCTTAACCACCATAGAGACCCGGCTTAAGATAACATTGTGCAGGAGGATAATACCTTCGTGGTAGCGCCGATTTCGCTCTTTCCAGATTTCATATATACAAGCTTGCCAAGCTTGAAGCAGGGCCAATGAGGTGATAGCAGAGGAAGATGCATTTGGAAGCCATAGGATAATTTGATCCCAAGTCAAAGGAGGTGGGAGAAGCTCCATCCTATTTACTATAGCGGACCAGATGGCTGAGGAGTAAGCACATTCAAAAAATAGATGATCTCTGGTCTCATTTACCAAACCACAAAGGAGACATAACGGTTCCACATCGAAGCCCCATCTGATCATACGATCAAGAGTTGGGTTACGATTTAAGATGAACAACCAAGCAGCCAACGAGTGTTTTGGAACAGCTGCTTTGTGCCATACAAGGGGGAACCATGGGACCTGCGGTTTTGACAAACGCAAAGAGTTCCACATTTCCTTAGAGTGATAAGATTTACATACCTTGCCATCAATGATCCATTGAGGAGTGTCACTGACTGTGGAGTGAGGGATGGTGGTGATAAATCTTAGTACTTGGAGGAAGGAATCTGATCCCGCTTGGGGGAGGATCCAATTTTCCCCAACCTTGTAGTCACAGACTAGAGAGGATACTGGAATCCCAATACGACTTGGAGCGTCTGGACCAAGGAAATGGTGAAGAGATCCAAAAGGGGTCCAAGGATCCCACCAGAAAAAAGTGTCATCTCTTCTACCCAACTTGATATTGAGATACTTGATGGCTTTGGGACGCATCTTGAGAAGTTTCCTGAAAAGCCAAGAGACTTGGGGGGATTTCTCATTCAAGGCCCAAAAAGATGCGGTAGAGAGATATCTTGATCGGACCTAAGCCACCCAGATTGATCCTGCCCTAAAATATATCATCCAAATAAGCTTCAAAGCACAAGTTTCATTCCAGGAGGACCATGAACGCAAACCTAATCCTCCTTCCTTTTTGGGGAACACCAGGTCAGACCAAGCAACTTTAGCACCAGAAGGCTTGTCCAGACAACCATGCCACAAAAAAGAGCTGGATATACTGTTTATGCATTTGATAACTTTCTTAGGCAGGAAAAAGGCATTGGACCAAAACCCCATGATCCCAGCTATAACAGTCAAAATCAACTGTAATCTTCCCGCGATAGAGAGATGTCTATGCTGCCAAGAATTCACTCTTGCCCTTATCTTGGACAGAAGGGGGTCACAATCTTTTTTGAAAGTTTTCTGGAGCAAAGAGGGAGACCGAGGTATCTTACAGGCAGTGCGGCTAGTGGATAGGGAATTTTGATCGCATACGGGAGAGGGTGTCTTCGCTGACGCCTGATGTAAACATAGAGGATTTCGAGATATTTACTGAGAGGCCGGAGTACTTTTCAAATTGAGAAAGAACTGTAAATACACCAGCTAGAGACTCCTCAGACCCATCTAAAAAGATGAGTAAATCATCTGCGAAACATAAATGAGTGAGGTCCATTTCTTCACACCCACGGTGATAATGGAAAATACCGTCTTGAGCCGCTTGATTGAGCATAATCGAGAGTACATTCATCATCAGAACAAAGAGGATTGGCGATAAGGGATCCCCTTGTCTAAGACTTGTCCTTCCCTTAAAGTAACCTGATGTGAGACCATTAATACTCATTGAGAAGGTGGGGGAATAAATACAGCTTTTGATCCATTTCAAATATTGATCTGGTATTCCGTAAGAAGACAAAGCATGAATAACGAAGTCCCAGCGAACAAAGTCGAAAGCTTTTGAGATGTCCACTTTCAGAGTGATCTTTGGCGAAAGGGAAGACAAATGATACCCATTCAGAATTTCAGAAACCAGGAGGACATTCTCTATCAAGAGCCTATCCTTGATGAAAGCTGTTTGATTGGGTAAGATTACAGAGGGGAGAATTACAAAGAATTTGAATTGGAATTCTTATTGTATTATTTACGTAATTTGAATTCATTTTAAATCATAGTCTATATAGTACGATTTAAATATTTCTTTAATGGTTTTCAAGTGTGAGTTGCACATTCGACACAAGAATCTTATACCAGGCAGCAATCACTAACCGAGTAGCTAGCTTATAGCCTAATATAATAATTTTACGGTGATCACTCGTTACAATTTTATATGATAGAGAAACGTAACTTCGATCGGGACATATTATAGTTTGATAGTTTTGAATCCCATTTAAATATACCAGAATGCATATTATTGATTAAAAAAAGAAAACATAAGTCTACTCTAAAAATAACATAAATCTGAATCATATTTTTGCTAGAACTGATAAAAACCAAAAACATATATAATATTTTACAAAAAAATAATATTACAGAGAAAGAATTTAATTCCAGACAAAAGAAATATGCATGATATATTGTAAAGTGAGAAAACGAATTAAACTATCAGCTTGAGTTGAAATAATAAAAGTTTAAACAACTGGAAATCATATTACTATTCATTTATAACAATTAACAAAGGTATAAAAGATTCATTTTAGCGTTCGAAGATCACAAGTTTGAGTTTGTCTATTTTTTAATTATGGACAAAAATATTATTGAAAAACAAATATCAGAAAGTTTTATTTTGAGGCTGTCAACAACACGAAATATATATATTGAGGGTTCATTCATGGCCACATGAACGCATGTGACTACCGACACTGTGAGATTGATCTCTTCGTGCGTGACGGAGAGACCCAACCGCTGTTTCTAAGAAGCGGTCCATTTCATCTCACGTGGACTCACGTGATACTTTCTTCACTTAAAACCTTCATTTTATTTTATTATTGACAGCTTTCAAACTTTGAATTTCAAGAGGTCCAAGAAATAAGAACATACATCAGGATTTCCTACGAGACACAATGGAAGTTTCTTTTATACATTTGTAAGACTATTGTTTTGGGAGTTTTGAGATTCTTAACTGATTTGCAGTCACAAAACAAAACAAAACAAAACAAAACGAAATTTATTATTTTAAGTATTTTACCAAAAAAAAAATATTATTGTAAGTATAAACATATATACGTAATTGTTTTCTGATTTTCTAATCATTTGAATCAAAACATAAGAAAATATGAGTGTAAGTTATTCCACAATATGGAACGTGATAGATATCCGAATAGAAGTCAAACCAATCTGATATGTAAACCATTCGCTTCCTCAACGAATCACAAATCTCCAAACCCGAATTATCCGATTGGAAGCATACAGAAACTCGAATAAAGTACCCACATGAAGTTGCTTATTTCTAATCATCAATTGTTAAAATAAAAGTAACAATAATTAAATTATTCTATAAAAAAAAATATTAAATATGACATTAAAAGTTTACAATTAAATTTTTTCTTTTTAATTAACGTTTTTTTATTTTAAAATTTCTCATTTTTAAAATCAAATCATTAAAAATTTCTCATTTTCTAAAATATCTCAACCGAATCGAAGTTTTATCTATATGGTAATGAAGCCAACAAACATATAAAATATTGCCACAATGAAGTCCATACGATTTTACAAGAATCCTACAAGATTGAGTCCATCGATTTTATTTGTTTGTAAGAACTAAACACTGTAATCCCAAAGGATAAATCTAAATTTTGTCAAAAATCAATATTCAAAAGAAAAAGATTACATAGTCTATATTGTATATTTGTATATAAGAGAGTATTGTCGGATTTCATTTTTACATTACCAAAATCATTAAGAGAAGTTTAGATGCACAAAGATATGCCAAATTATCTACTTTATTAAAAATCATTTTGTCATCATTCACATATATGTTGTCATGCACTCCGAACAAAAAATATGAAAGGAATTACGGACCAAAAATGCACTATTCATTTGATTCATTAAAATCTATAAATAATAGCAAACACATATTTAAAGGCTTACATGATTTCTCCTAGCAAAATAACTTGGTGAATTCTGAAAAATCCTCACAGCCTCCTTGCTCGATTATATAAAGGTATATATTACCATAATAAGTTCTTATTCTTATTGTAAGTTGAAATATGACTTCATATGGTTGTAGATCGATTGAAAAAAAGGTCGTTAAACCTGACCAAAGTCTAAGAGTTTTGTCACAATATTCGGATTTGGAAAAATCATTGGTTTCCTACTTTTCGTCCTTAACTCGTTTTTGGGTATGTTGGATAGTACTATGACAGTCTCTGATTTATAGGAAGATGTATGCATGTTGATTTATGGAAAGATGCACGCATGTATACTGACTAAGTATTTTTTACTGATAATTAATATAATTTTCCATATATTATAACACATAAAAAAGAACATTAATGTTGTTGACATGATAGTTAATCACACTAAAATGTCAAAAACTCTTACTCTAATAAATGGGGGGAGAGGGGGGGAATTGATTCCTCAAAATAGCTATTGTGATAAATTTATCGCAATTTCTATGAACGCATGGTTTGATTTTCGAAGATAAGAGATAGGAGAAAGAAGAACATTCTATGAAATTGTCATCTTGTAAATTGTCTCAGTCTCATATCACATGTGTTAACATGTTTACAGTTTACACACATATGAATGACTAAAATTTTTTTATATAAGAAAAATCATTACAAAAATTACTCAATTATTGTATTTTATCATTTTTTTTAACTTTAACATGTTTTTCAATGTGATAATTGTGAAGAACTTTTCTAATTGATATGCGCGTATGTTTTGCAAGTTTTAATGGGTTTGAGTCCGATAGTCGGCGTTTCCATGATTATCGGCAAAATTCAAAAAAGCTCCATATTATTCTGCAATAAGTGAGTCATGAGGAACGGTTTAGTAATTTACATAAATTGCATGTTAGTGTGGAGAAGAATGTAGCTATGTTTAATTCAAGCTTGAATATCAAGCTGTGTATTGGAGTCGATATGACCGAACAAGCTTCAACAGACATGTTAAAATTGGTTTCGTCTACTTTTCACCACTCAAAACCAAGTCCAACTTCATTCGTGTTCAAAAGTTTTTGACAAAAACCATGGTCTATCTTGGTCCATTTGGTCTGCTGGTTCACCACTAAGCAACCATTGAAAACCTAATAAAACAACTTCAACATACGAAACCACGGTAAAAACCTTGGTGTGTCTCTCTCATTTTGTGGGCCTTTTTAGCCCAATTCGTATTGTGATCATTATTTATTTTTCTTCTTTGCTCTTCCTTTGTTCTGCCATAATATAACTTCCACTGAAGAACCGTAGTTTTGGTACACCGGAAGAATCAGTAAAACTCCACTAATCCACGGCATGACTAACTTATTTTTACCAGAAACTACATAAATGCCCCTATTATCCATAAAAAGGAACTCAGTGCTCACAAAGTCACAATGGACAGACCAAAAAAAACAAAGAAACTGTTTTGTTGATTTTACTCTGAAAAGCTTTGATTCAGTTTGCTCTCCTTACGGCCACCGGGATATTCTTGCTCCGACTAAATCAATCCTTCTTCTGCCAAATGTGGAACAAAGATTCAAACACAGAAGCAAAATATCTCTTCTTTAATTGAGAATATTTAGCTGAATGAAAAAATGATATAACTTACTTAGCTCATCGAAAGAGATTTTGCTAATGCTTTCACCATATTTGATCAGCCGAATCTTCCCTGCAAAAACACAAAAAGAATCGTAACATAGCAATAAACTGATGGTCCAGATCAACAACATTATGAAACCATACATACCATCACGACGGATGCAAATCTCAGGGATACTCTTAATTTCACTGCTGATACTATCATTATACACTCTCGTCTCAATATCACCTTCCACATAAACCGATGAGCTGTGAAACAAAGCACCAGAAACAAAGTTCAGTTGAATACCTACACCTTTCACCTCCTATATATATTTACTGATACCATCATAGATCAAGCGAATAAAGAAGAAACAAGAACAAGAGATTGGAAACAAAGAGCTAAACTAATACAATTCCTTGTTTTAAGATAGTTAAACATGTGCCAAAGCTTACTTTTTAGCAAGCTTCTGGACAGCGTAAGAGCCAAGCACTTCGTTGTGCACTGCGATTCTATGCCACTGAGCTGGTTTCGGCTGATTGATAGCTCCTACAAGCCTCTGATCAAACATCCCACCTGTTCCTACTGTGAAGATCGTTACTGTCCGCCCGTTCCTTAAGATCTTCTGTACCGGTGCTTGCCCTACTTTCCCACAGATGATCGCCTGTGTGAATCAAAGAAAAAAACAACAATGAAATGAAACAACAAGAACACAATCACCCCACTCCAAAGAAGATAACAAAATGAAATGATGTTAAATCAAGATAACTCAAGTCATTCAGCATACACGAAAAGATCGTTCCTTTACAATCTCCTTTACTACAGAAACATACAATTGAAGTCTTTAGATAAGCCTAATTTGATTATCATATTCTTCAGCTACTACTAATGCTCTCAAAAGTGTAAAAGTGTTCCAAGATTGAATCTTTTTACCCTATGAACACCGCGAAATCCCCAACCTTTACGGGGATCAACTCCATGAGGTTGAAGCTCAGGTCTTTCTGATACGTTTTCTTCAAAATCTTCTTCCACACCTTCATCAATAGGACCAGTTGAGAACCAAGCCTTGGAGCCTCTCTCAGTACTTATTGCTGCTACATTCGCAAACCCCAATAAGAAACAGATTACGATTAAAAGCATTTCTAAGTAAAACACTGAAGAGGGATATTACCAAGAGGAGATATTAAAGAAGATCTCAGAAGCTTCGAGGCTCTGATGGCGAGTGAGTTCATTTTAAAGCAGGAATGGTTCTGACTTCTGGAGTTAATCTGCAAATTGCAGTGATCCCTTTAAATTAGGGTTTCTACGTCACAGCGATGGAACAATTTTGAATTAGACCAATCAACCACGACTAAGCTGAGAAATGCGAAAGCAGGATTTGATGTAAAGAGGGAAATGGCGTACCAGTGAGTTTGAGAAGAAGAATAACGCAACACAGAGATGATGAAGAAGAAGAAGACCAAAACGATGTCGAAGGGCTCTGATTCGTTAAACCCTGCGGTGAGGGTTTTTTAGGGTTTAGAATAGGAAAACAAAAATGGCTGGTGAACGGGAAAAACCTTGCCGAGGTAGAGGACGACGGGTCGGGAACCCTCACCGTGAAATTACCAAATTACCCT
>NC_025697.1:18772105-18786423 GCF_000633955.1 Camelina sativa
TTTTTTTTTTTTTTTTGAATAAAAACGAGAAGAAATGGATTTTTGCAAATTACAAATTACAAGACAAGAAAAAAGAGAACTCATGTTACTGAGGGACCCAATTAGTAAATAGTTTTACTTTAAAATGTCTGATTAGTGATTACTGATTAGTAACAAAAACATGTACTAGTCGTGATTTGAAATATTTCTAAAAGTTCGACTGGTAACAAAAGTAAAAAAGTGTAGAAGTTTGTTATAATATTATTACTTTTCAATTATAGCGACATAATAAAAACTATAAATATTCTAAACAAATCAATTATTATTTATTATTTAAAATTTCATACTCAAAAACAACAGTAAAATTTTTGAAAAAAAATTGGTTGAAGATGTAGATTTTTGAAATATTTATAATAGTAATAAATTAGGTATGCGTATTTACGCGAGTATCAAAAATATATAGGAAGTTAAGTATTCCAAATGTTAATTTTATATTTATTTGATTTTTTCTAATTAATATATTTGAATTTTAAATAATATTTCAAACCGGATTTAGTTGACACACTCCACTCGCAATACAATTTAATTGCATATTATATCATAATAATTTTGTAATTATGTACACTCAATTCTAAAGGAGAAACTTATAATTTTTCAGGTCAAAAAAATATGTGCATTATATCATATTTATATTTTGAGAAAAATTAAAACTAATTTAAAAATTAATAATATAATTCTCAAAGAAAAAAATGAAAACTAATACTATCTCATACTGGAAAAACTAAATTATCTTAAATATATTTGTTCCATATTTTGTAGACTCATACATAATAATTTTAAATAAAACTATACTAATATTATCATAAATTAATCAAAAATGCATATAACTTTATTATTTTTTTCGAATTTGTATGCTATCCTAAAATTTGGATCAAAAAATTTATGTCAATTGTATTGTATTTTTAATGCAAAATAAATATACTCTTTTGCATAATTTTTGCATAAGTTTTGCTTCATATTTGCATAATACTTATTATTTAACTTTTTACAATTCTCTTGTTTTTATGATCAAAATTTAAATACATAATCTTATCAAAAAGGATATATGTTTCTATCTTCATTTATTTTAAACTAATTTTATTTTCTTATTATATATAGGGTTCAATTTATTAGTATTTATCGATTTTTGCATATAAATAAAATTTTGTTCTAGATCCGTTGTTGATGCACGATCGAATTTCTTGGAATTGGTGGTTAGAAGAATATGACACAATGTAGTGTCAGTCGGCTATTGGCCTGCCTAGACGTTTACAACCTTATTCAATCAAATAAATGTGGTAGGGGGAGGAACCAGTTTGAACATAAACTCTCCAGCATGGATGGGTTATGGGCAATGTGCTAAGCAGGGCTTCACGACTTATGTCTATGAACTCCAAGTCAAAGAGGATATAAACGCATATTTATACCAGTCCAAAATTGCATAGTCAATGCAGATTTTCCATATATATAGTTAAAAATATTAATTTACAGTTTTTTTGTTATGGAAGTCCTCAAAATTTATAATTTTCTTTTTATATAGCTTATCAAATAAATAATATAATCTGTTTTCTTTTAGGACTCATAATTTATTATATAATTTTTCTTTTTGTAAGTGTCAAAATCTAATTGATAAATATTACAGATAGTATGATCAATCGAGTTACTAATTTTAAAAACTAAAACTTTATATAATAATATAAGATATTAACCTACATCATCAAATAACAGAAATAGTATTTAGGATGATTCCACTCCAAATTAGCTTCAAATCAATAATATTCAGAATAATTTTTTTTTTTTGAATAATACTCAATCTGTTTCCCCATAACCCGATATTGAGGAAACATATATATATGTAGTCTCAACCAACCAGTGAAATTCCTAAAATATTATAGTACATCTAAATCATCAATTTTCTTATATCAAATAAATGGGTGTTGCTCGAGAAAGTTAAATAGGTTTTAATTTGTACTTCTTTTTTTGTTGTCAAACAATTTGTAGTTTACTATTTTTCGTTAGTTGAGTATAAATTTTTATTTATAAAAAAATGCTTCTTCTTTTTTTTACTCCAATTTTTTTTTTTAGTAATGAGTTATTAATTTGCAGAAGACAAAGAGTTTATTATTTTAAAAGATGACGGCAACTTGTGACATCATAAATAAGTGAATGAAAAATGAAAAGGCCAGATCCACGTGGAGTGAGGTTTGAAAAAGTCTCCGGTCAAATCCCTTGACTCAAATTTTCTAATTTATGTTTTCCCTTAAAAACATTTGCTTAGGTTCAAATCAATCATTGGCAAATTATTTTAAGTTTATGTTACTTATATTAGTATATATTATTATTATTCATGTTGTTGACGAGTGATGACATCTGCATTTAATCTTATATTACTAATAGTCACTTATACAGAAAATAAATAAAATTTTAAGTTTGTCTTTTCTCGCATTTGGAATTTTGGATAGAGAACACATAAGACACCTTCAATAACGTACAATAACAAACATGGAAACACCTCAAATGATTAGTTTCAACTTTGGGTTTGACCTGATTATGTGATTTTGATTGCCAATCTCACCTAAAAATGTGTGGATCGTCTTCAACAAAAAAAATTAGAATCGAATTATTTATCCAAAATAACAACGATCCTCAAATTCTAACTTAGTTGAAAAGATAATCAATATGGATATTATAACAACGTCAAATCATATTATTTATCTATTAGTTAAACTATAAAATCGATCGGTACAAAGTAGATGTAACCTTTTTGTGTGCGTGTGCAAATCTTAAAATGTAAGTTTGTGACTTTGTGGTAAACCTAATGTAGCACTTCGATCACTAGAAACAATACAGACTAGTTGATTAGAGACTAGTTTTTGGGCCTCCTGACTTTGATTCTGAATATTTACTTTATAGTAAATAGACAATTCATGCATCACAAAGCCACAGTGTATTTATAGTAAGTAGACAATTTACACATCGCGTTGATGGACTTAGTTGTTACGGAAACGAATAATTTATAGTAAGCCTTCAGAAGTCTCCCAATCGCACCTTGTCTTCAAAATCGGGTCCCTTGAAACCAAATCAGAAGAAAAATCTCAAACAATCTGTTGGAAATACCAAGAGCAGGGAACAAACACCAGGGAAACAATCAATGAACCTCCCCTCCTCCTTTAGTCCACCTAGAATTTCCCTGATCCCTGCCAGCAAGAAGAAGAAGGCAGATTTTCAGAATCCGCCAATCCCTCTTTTTTAAGATTAGTGAGTTGGAACTGTTGTGGACTGGAGAACCCCATAACAGTTCGAAGACTCTGGAAAATCAGGAAAAAGATTTTTCCGGATGTTTTGTTTCTCATGGAAACAAAAAACTCACCTGAATCAGTTCTAAAAACATTACAATGGCTTGACCACCCACACCACCATCTGGTTCCCCCTGATTCCCCAGCCGCGGGTGGTCTTGCACTTTTCTGGAAAGACAACATAGAACTGGAGGTCATTAATTCCAACAACCATTTTATAGACACCAAGGTTAAGGCAAAAGGTCGAGAGTTCTTTGCTACCTTCCTGTATGGAGAACCGGATAGATCCAAAAGATTCCAAGCTTGAAACCAACTCCAAGAGTATGCCCTGAATAGAACTGGTCCCTGGTTTATGACAGGTGATTTCAATGACATTATTGGCAATGATGAAAAAATGGGAGGTCCCATGAGATCAGAAAGCTCCTTCACGGACCTTCGACCCTTCATGTCTGCATGTGATCTATATGCTCTGAAGCACTCTGGGAATTTCCTCTCGTGGAGGGGACAGAAACATTCGCATCTAGTCAGGTGCCGTCTGGATAGAGCAATGGAAAATAGTGACTGGATCCTATCTGGGAGAAGTGAATATCTGCGTTTTGAAGGATCCAATCATCGTCCCGTAGTATCCTCTTTCGACCATGTTAAAAGACACCACAAGAGCCTCTTCAGATACGACAAAAGATTCAGAGATAACACCGAAGTTAGCAATATTGTAGCAGAGGCATGGAATCTCAAACCTACGGCCCCCATAGACCATCGACTACATTTATGTAGACGAGGTATCATTCAATGGAGTAGAGACCAACGAGAAATTTCCTCCCTCCAGGACCAACTGGAAGAAGCTATGTGCGATGATACTGCCAGCCAAATCACCATTGACTCTATTAATCAGAATTTTTTGTTAGCCTACAAGAAGGAAGAAGAGTATTGGAAACAGCGCAACAGGCAACTTTGGCTTAACTTAGGAGATAAAAACTCGGGCTATTTACATGCGGCTACAAAAAAAAGAAGAGCTATTAATAACATTTCTGTCTTAGAATCAAACTCGAGAGAAAAGGTTTACAAGGAAAAAGAGATAGTGAAAGTTATCTCTAATTATTTTCAAGATATCTTTTCCTCCCAGGATGGAGATAGGAGCTATGTGGCTCAAGAAGCACTCTCTCCCTGTGTCACCCTCGAAATGAATGAGATGCTGATCTCCATGCCAACCCTCCTCGAAATCAAACAAGCTTGTTTCTCGATCCACCCTGATAAAGCCCCAGGACCCGATGGCTTTTCAGCCAGCTTTTTTCATTCTAACTGGCTTTCAGTGGGTGAGGCGATTATTGCAGAGGTTCAATCCTTCTTCATCTTGGGATCCCTGCCAAAAAAGATCAATCATACTCATGTTATACTTATTCCAAAAACCACAGTGGCCCAAAAATTAGCAGATTATAGACCTATAGCTCTCTGTTTAGTTTATTACAAGATCATTGCAAAGCTAACTAGCAAAAAGACTGCAACCGGTCCTACACTCTTGTATCTCGGAGAATCAATCTGCTTTTGTTCCACAAAGAGCCATTTCGGATAATGTCCTCATCACACATGAATCGCTCCACTACCTGAAGACATCAGGAGCATAAAAGAGATGATTTATGGTTGTTAAAACAGACATGAGTAAAGCATATGATCGTTTGGAATGGGATTTCATTAAGGCTGATTTAGTACAAATGGGGTTCCACAATACCTGGATTCATTCTCCACCGTCTCATATTCCTTTTTCATCAATGGCCAAACCAAAGGCCTAGTGAACCCTCAGTGTGGTATCCGTCAAGGCGACCCATTGTCACCCTATATTTTCATTATTTGTAGTGAAGTCTTATTGGGACTGTGTCTAAAAGCTCAGCGTCAAGGAAACCTACTAGGTCTACGAGTGGCAAAAGGAAGTCCAAGAGTGAATCATCTCCTATTTGCGGATGGTATAATGTTCTTCATACAATCTGATTATCACAGCTGCCTGACACTTCGTCGCATCCTCCAAAAGTATGAATCTGCCTCAGGACAAAATATCAATCAAGCCAAGTCATCCATCACATTTTCAAACAAAACCCCCGCCAATACGAAGGAGATAGCTAAAATAGTACTTGAAATCCACAAGGAAGGAGGACAAGGAAAATACCTCGGACTACCGAAATTGTATGGTAGAAAGAAGAAGGATCTCTTCTCCTCCATCGTGGACCGGATCAAACAGAGAGCACTCAGCTGGTTCTCACGTTTCCTCTCCACAGCTGGGAAGTTAACAATGCTCAAATCTGTCCTAACAGCCATGCCAACCTATACCATGTCCTGTTTCCATCTTCCTGCATCGCTTTGTAAGCGGATTCAATCAGCTCTTACACGTTTCTGGTGGGATTCAAAAACAGAAAGAAAAAGATGTCATGGATCGCTTGGAAAAGGTTAGCAAAACCGACAAAAGTGAGAGGTTTAGGACTCAGAGATATTAAACTTTTCAATAAGACTCTTCTGGCAAAACTAGGCTGGCGAATCCTCACCCAACCACAAAGCTTAATGGGTAGAGTTTTATTAGGAAAATATTGTAAGTCCTCACCTTTTCTTGAATCCTCTGCTCCAAATTCTGCCTCTCACGGCTGGAAAAGCATTTATATTGGTAGAGATCTCCTCAATTCCAATCTTGGCGTATTAGTGGGTACGGGAGAAAGTATACAGTTGTGGAGATCCCCATGATTATCCTTATCTTCACCATTAGCCCCGATGGGACCACCGACCGAAGCCACATAGAACCTCACGGTCGCAGACCTCATTATCCCGGGATCAAACAATTGGAATACGAAACTCATTAGAAATATCCTTCCAATGTATGCGGATACGATTCAAAAGTTGAAACCAAGTGCACATGGAGCAAAAGATACCTGGGCATGGTTACCAACAAGGGACGGACAGTACTCAGCAAAGTCAGGTTATTTTGAAGCAACAAAACTGGATCTACCTTCCCCAGCGAATGAACATTCGCCTAGAGCAGTACCAATAACCTTCAACTGGCAAAGAAATATCTGGAATCTCAAAACATCCCCAAAAACGAAGCTTCTCCTTTGGAAGGCTGCGCAAAGCGCCCTCCTGGTTGGTCTGAATCTTAAGCATAGAAACATCACAGACTTTGCGGTTTGTCCCCACTATAGTGAGGAGGAATCAATCCTCCATCTTTTCTTCCATTGTTCCTATGCAAAACTCATATGGTCAATCGCACCCTTCCACTCAAAACCTCCTCTGGATTCTTTTACCGATGTGGGACAGAGAATCGAAAAGGTAAATAAACTTATATGCTTACCTCCAACAGGCATTGACTCAGGTCCTCTTTCCCCATGGATCCTCTGGTCGATCTGGATTTCCCGCAACCAACTAATCTTCAATAAGAAGCGACTCCCGACTGAGGAAACCTTGCAATTAGCCTTAAACAGAGCTAGAGAATGGCAGAACGCAAAAATTCTCTCCCAAAACTCGAATCAAATCCCCAAACCCGTCATTAAACCTCCGGAACCCCCTGGTACGTTTCAATGTTTCACTGACGCCTCGTGAAAAGATGACGGATCTGCATGATTTGGCTGGATCATCAAAAATCCAGAAGGCCAGGTCAAGATCCGAGGTTCTGACTCTTCAAATCACATCAACTCTCCCCTGATGGCTGAAGCGGTAGCAACTCTTTTTGCGATTAGAGTTGCAATCGAATCGAACATCACCTCCATCTTTGAATAAGAAGATCCAGATCATGGAATTTCACGGGACTCTCCACGATATCCTTTCTCTATCTGCAACTTTCAATTTCGTGTCTTTCAATTTTATCTCTGGCACCCTGAATCGCCAAACCGATGTTTTGGCAAAGAAGGCCCTTGGTCTGCTCGGTACCAATTTTTGATTTTATGATAAGGACATCTAGTTTGTCCAAAAAAATGAATAAAATAATATTTCAAATGCATTAAAACAAAATTCAGTTGATGGCAATAAAGTTATACGTATCAATCATGAGATATGGAATTTACGATGGAACTTTCTTTTAATTTGAGATTGCACTTTGACGATGGACTTGGTCAGCAGAAACCTTCTTCTACGATCTTTATTTTTTTATTAAATTATAAATGTTTTTTTTAAACACAAATTATAAATGTTATAAGGATGTAATAAACAAATGTTATGGAATACATCCCTTTAATGTTAGAAGTCAAAGTGTAAAAATACTTATGAACTTATTTTGAATTAGTTAATCAGCTTTGTTAGAAAATACGAAAAGAATTAAGATAAGGCTATATAATGTATAACTGAGATTTGGTTTAATAAGAGTTTGTCCTATACTACTTCGTCCTATTTAATTCGATAGAACATATGAAGAAGTTGCACACACACAAAAGAAATATAGGAGTACCAAAATTAAAGAAAAACTAAAAAGGTTATATAACAAGCGGTTGTTGCTAAAAATAGAAATCATGTATAAAATACTTTTTGCAAAAAAAATATTGAAAATATTGAAAAAGAGACCGTAACTACATCCAGAAAGCTACAGTTGGACACTGAAAGGGTACAGTTATTTTTATATGATAATTAAGAAAAACCACTGGATTTAAATAAACTAATCAGCTAAGTTAAACTAAAATAAATCCAAATTTGAATTGGTCAGCATTAGACCCTTCAGTAAACGCCACCACTTATATACACTCTGGAACTATAGATTTCTTAATAAAATTGAAGACCAAAGACTTTTCTCAACTTTGAATCTTTATATAATAGTTTTGATCACTTGGTCAAATTTTCAAACACATCTTCGCTCACATCAAACTTTTTTAAAACCCATTTAAATTCCAAAAGAACACGCTTTTGTTTTAAAAACCATCCCCCTCCACAACCAAAACATTCTCATCATCAAATACCAAAAAAATAACTTCACATCTTTCTCTTAAGCCTCTCAATCACATGTTTTCAATCTGATGTCCTAAACCTTATAACCGGGACACTAAAAGTGACGGAACTACTCTTTTGGTGAGGTAACTACTAACATGGAAATGATGAATTGGGAACAAAGGAATTTGCTAAACGAGCTGATTCATGGACTAAGAGCTGCAAAGCAACTCCAAGCTTCTCCTTCGCCATCGTCGTCATCTTCTTCTTCATGTTTGACGTACGAGATGAAGGAGACTCTCTTACAAAAGGTAGTTTCTTCCTACGAAAAAGCTATAATGATGCTGAACGGATCACGCAATCCAACGACCGAGAGGGTGATGGATCCGGTAGTTAATTCCGGTAAAGTTCCGGAATCTCCAGCGTCGATTAATGAAAGTCCCAAAAGCGAAGAGTTTCTCGATGTGGGGTGCAAAGATTACAGTTGCAAAAAGAGGTAAAAAAAAATGTTGAGAGTTGTAACTAAGGAGGAGATTATTTTGTAGCACTTATAATAATGTGAAAACAAAATTATAGAGTTTTTTTGATTAGTGATCTTAAAATTGTGCAGGAAGATGTTGCCAAAGTGGACAGAGCAAGTGAGGATTAGTCCAGAGAGAGGCTTAGAAGGACCTCATGATGATGTTTATAGCTGGAGAAAATATGGCCAAAAAGATATTTTGGGCGCCAAATATCCTAGGTAATTTAATTATCATACTAATTTGTTCTTAATTTTATAGAGATGATGTTTATGAAATTAATAGACAAATTTGTTGGTTTTTTTGTTATTGCAGGAGTTATTACAGATGCACATTTCGTAACACACAGTGCTGTTGGGCTACAAAACAAGTCCAAAGATCGGACGGTGATCCAACGATCTTCGAAGTAACATACAGAGGAACACACACTTGCTCACAACAGGGGAACACAACTCCACATAAACGAGCGGAAACTAAACAAAACCAAAACCACATAGAAGAAGTCGTAAATTACCAAAACAACCTCCTCGACAATCTCAGGACCAATCTCACCATACGTACCGACGGGGTTGAAGGCCACGGTTTCTCGTTCCCCGTTACGCCGCCGCCTTTTTACTCTTACGAAACGTTTTGCCACGTGGGTAGCTCTGGTCCGTCAGATTTCACCGGACTGATCTCCACTAATACCTCCACAGGAAGTTCTCCAATATTCGACGTTGATTTCCATTTTGATCCAACGGCTGAGATTGACACCACTGACTTCCCCACGTTTTTACACGATTCGATTTAATTATTTGTTACTTTCATTAGAGATTTGATTATTATTCTTGAGATTAACTATAAATATAGTGAGCAACCAAAGAAAAATAAAACTAGTTTCACCTTAATTGAAATCTTAAAAAGCAGAGTTATTTTTGCATAAGGGAGAGAGATGTTTAATGTGAGCAAACTTGAACATTCTCTTCTTCTTTTTTTTCTACTGCTCAGTTAGTTTTTTTTCCTCTACGAGACAGTCTTGGTCTTATTGTACTCTTCCACTTCTTTCTTGTAAGCTTCCATTAACTCAGCAGCTTTTTGATTATAAACTTGTTTCTCCTCTTCACCAAGTTCCTACAAAACGAAGATACATTTCCCAATCAATTTCATTATTAATGATTATAAAACTCATACTCAGATTCGGGTTGTGTAAATTATAATACCTTCCATTTCAATGAAATGTGAGCAGTAAGAGTTGAGTTGTTGATCCCATGATGCTCTTCTGCCACACTCTTCCTTGCATCTTTGCTGTAAAAACAACAATGTTTACAAAAAACCAGTAAGAAAAGAACTGAGATTGGATCTGATTGTTTTGTGGATTCAGGGTTTTGAGTATACCAAAAGAGTAAGTATGAAGAAGCAGGCTTTTTTGGTTTGTTTGGATCAACATCCTCGTTCTTCTTCTTGGTCTTGGTCATTTCTTTCGTTTTCTGCACGATACATATGTTCTGTTAGTGACTGGCTTGAGCCCAGGATAGCTAAATGCATTGTGAGTTCCTCTTGACTAACCTTTATGATATTGTCGTTTTTTTCCTTCTTCTTGAGAAGTTGGAGAGCTTCTTGTTTATGGAGCTTCATGAGTTCCTCTTCTTCTTTCTTCTGGCTCATGGCTTCTTCTTCCTTTGTTCTTTTATATCCTTCCATTTCTTGAAGATATATCTCCTTGTTCTTCTTTGCCATCTGTTACAAAAGTTCCAGTATATGCACACATACGTTAAAACCATCCCTTTATTATCTTCACTTCTTAACACAGCAATGTCTATGATGAACTAGACCTGATCGTAGGGAGCCTTTTGCTCTTCTGACAAGCTCTTCCACTCTTTTCCAGTCATCTTAGCGATCTATAATCATCATTCATCCACACAACTTAAGCTTCAACAGTTTCAAATGACAATTGAGAAAAGACAACTCCTAATTCTTGACTTTTACCTCGACAACGCTTTTGTTTTCTCCTTTTAAAGCAGCTCTCCTCTCGTTTGCATAGATCAAGTAAGCAGATACGGGATGTTTTGGCTTCAGAGGATCCTTAATCTTCCTGCAAAACGAGAAAATGCAGTCAGTTTTCTTACTTATATAGTCCATATGAAATTATTTGTTGAGTGAAATAGTGGGATCAGTATCATTACTTGGCCTTTTTCTTGTTGTCCTGTTCAGCTTCCTGAACAAAATGGAGATACTGATCAAGCAGTTCCATTGCAGTTTTCTGCTTCTGCTCATCATCAAGAAGCTTCATAGCTTCCTTTTCGCGCTTCTCCTTAGCAATAACCTGAAGGTAAGCTTCCTTATCCGCTTGGTATGTCTCCTCATAAGGCTTCTTCTCTTCTGCACTCAGAGTCTTCCACTTAGCACCCAGAATGTTCGAAGTCTCTTTGAAATCAGCATCTGGATTCTGCTTCTTGACTTCGTTCCACTTCTCCTTACACCACAAAATGTACGGTGTCAATGGTTTCTTGGTTTCACCACACTCCTTCTTCTTCTTTCCCTTCTTCTCCTCTTCAGTTTGTGCCAAAGATTGACTAAATGCAAATGTCTGTGGAAGCACAACATAAACATTCCCCAAATCAATCACCAAATCACGTCATTGAACATTCAACTTCAACCAAAGCTAATCTATCTCAGCTAATTTGGCACCAAATTAACATCTATATCTTAAACACAAGCGTTGAAATCAATCAAATTCTCATACAGCTTCATCAAACTACAGAGCTGTAACAAAGCCACAAAAGATTCAACGAATCAATCATACTAATCTAACCTCAGTGCTAGATCTAAACTGAAACTTCCATCAAGCGATTCAACCATCAACTAGCTCCATAACACAAACGATTTTACCAGATTTTTCTGAAATTATCACAGAGATCATTGAACCAGAGCTAGATCTATAGATCGTACCATGTTAGGTTTAAACTCCTTCATCTTCTGCAACTTCTTCAGCTCCGTCTTAAGTTTCTCCTGCTCAACGTCCTTAGTCTCAAGTTCTTCTTCCTTCTTCCTCAGGATCTCGTCCTTCTCCTTCAGCAGATCCTCCGTCTTCTCCTTCTCGATCTTCATCTTCTCCAACATCGCTTGCATCTCCATCAGATCTTTCTCAAACGATTTCGCTTCTTCTTTCCCCTTAGCGGCTGCTGAGACCGATGACGACAACGACGGTGACTCGACGATCTCATTCTTCTCCTTCAACGCCTTTCTACTGTTTCTCGATTTCTTCGCCGGAGCTGGATCTGAAACTGTCGCCATCGCAAAAAGAGAGATTGAACGAGAGCGTTTGTATAAAAGAGGTTAGAGAAGAATTGAGATTTATGGGATTTAGGGGTAACGATTTAGTGGAGCCTCTCCTCTGGGTTTTATATAGAAAGAAGAAGAAGGCTGAACGGTCAAAAACTTTTGAAATTCAAAACTGTTCCTTTTGCGGATATGTATTTTTGTCTTTTGAATTTTGACCGTTTCAATTGCCCACTATACCAACTGACTCAACCGGTTTAAATCACAATTTATTTGAAGACTTTTTAATCGTTTACTTTTATTTTTATTTTTTAATGTGAGACGGACCATTCGAATTTTCGACTACACGACAAAACCAAATCTAGAAAAATTCTCAAACTGTTTTACATAATTTATCTATAAAAACTGCTTTTGTTAACCGAACCGGTTTTCAATTCATCTAAGCGGCTCTCTTTACGGTCCATAACTGTAAACCAAATCTCTTCAGCTTTACCAATTTACATGACCTGACCTATATACCAATTCAATCCAGGCTTTGACTAAAAGATACTATCAAATCGGTTATTTCCCGGTTCGACCATCCATTATGATCTCCAATATAACATCGTTCAAGTGATCAATGGGACCAGGTAAGCACCAGTGCAGACAATCGTTCTGTACCTTTGCGTTCTTATCTTTATCAAACGGCCTGAACTCTCGGTATGGACCTGGATGCCCATCGGGTCGAGTCAGCAACATTGCAGCAAAGTCCAGAAGCTTTAGTTTCCCACTGTCCTGACCCATCTCTGTAACCACTCTCTCGAATTGATTGATCTCCACATCTCTCAGTATCTTGTTCAAGACCTTCATCTCGACCTCGTCCTCACTCACTGGTTCTGTTTTCTTACAGGTCCCTCCGTTATGCCACTCCCCATTTTTAAAGTGATCGGGTATCGAAGTGCCGAAGAAGACCATGCCTTTAGTGTTAGATTTTGCTATGAAGTCCATAACATGACGCAACGATGTATTGTAAGCATAGTCAAATCCTAAATCCGTCATGTTAGAACTTTCCGGGCAGCCATGACACCCAACGGGATTTGCATTCTCGTGGTAGACTGCGGTTTTCAAGAACCACTCCCCGGAAGAGATGATCGCATAGTCAAGGCTCGGTAACAGATCAGTCCATGTATTGTCGAGTTTGTCAAGGTGAAGCTGGACTGCAGCTGATGAAACACCGTTCGAATCTTCGAAGATGGCAGCTTGCACAAGAAAAGGTGACCAAATGTTGGATACGGTGAGGTTGTAAAAAGGGAAATTCCAACGCTTTGATCTATAGTTCTCATCGTGATACACCTCTACCGGCTTTTCAACCTGAAACATAGAAAAAGACCAACAACACTCTTCAATTACAAATTTTTCCTTTTTTAAAAGTCTGCAAATAGATAGCAAAGTAACAGTAAAAAAAAAAAACTTACTGTAGATAACAGGCAAAGCAAAGACTCAACATGATTACGAGCAATGGAGTCACCAATGATAGCCCAAGATTTATTCCTCATAAGTTGAAGAAATCTCCGAGGATCGAAACGTGGCAAAGAGCAGTCGTTAGGCTTCCATCTCCAGTAGAGGAAACCAGAGTCAGGCCGGCCATTGGTGATGCAATTCTGGTGACTGTCTACAACGATACCACAAGACCCGTTTGTATAAATTGGTCCCAAAGGATCTCTGATCCATTTCCCATTGAATAAATCACACTTCTCCACCTCAATATCTGATAACAACAAAGCACATACCTTCTTAGCACCACCTAAACCTAAAGGTTTCACTTAGTAAGTACGAACACAACTACTCTAACTAAACACTATAAACAAATCTTTGATTAGAAGCTCATGAATCAGAGACACTACAGATTACAAAAGATCATGCTCTCCCAAAACTTGGTGAATTTTAAAATCCCTAGATCTCAGAAGTTTCCGCAAATACAAGATTAGCAAAAAACACACAGCGAAATCGTAGTTTTGATTGTGCTAGAAAATCTAATTATTACCTCCAGGAATCTGATCCTCGTTATCCGATAAGATAACCGACGGCGGAGAAATCTGAGGAACGGAGTCTCCGTTCACCGACACATGAACTGGGTGAAATTGGCCGAATTGGAAGACGAAGAAACGAAAAGCGAGACAAGTGATGAGAGTAGCAGAGACGAGTTTTATGAGAAATGTGTTTTGCTGAACGTTAGACATTGATTCCCATTTTAGCTTCATCTTCTTCTTCTTCTTCAATCTCGTTTTGGGATTTGAAGAAGTAGAGAGATGATATATGATGTTACGGTTTTTTTTTTTTTTTTTTTTTTTTTTTTTTTTTTTTT